>NC_051184.2:43129764-43184917 GCF_013339695.2 Rhipicephalus sanguineus | reverse complement strand
CCACACGTGCGTGGACATGCGAACAAACAGACACGCACGCACTTACATACACATGCGCATACACACAAGTGATATAGACACGAACGCACGCACATACATACATATACACGCGCATATAGACGCGATACAGACACGCACGCACATACATACATACACACGCGATACAGACACGCACGCTCATACATACATACACACGCGATACAGACACGCACGCTCATGCATACATACACACGCGATACAGACACGCACGCTCATACGTATATACACACGCGATATAGACGTGCACGCACATACATACACACGTGATACAGACACGCACGCACATACATACACACGCGACACAGACACGCACGCTTATACATACATACACACGCGATACAGACACGCACATACATACATACATACATACATACATACATACATACATACATACATGCATACATACATACATACACACGCAATACAGGCACGCACGCTCATACCTACATACATACGCGATACAGGCACGCACGCTCATACCTACATACACACGCGATACAGACACGCACGCTCATACATACATACACCGCGATACAGACACGCACGCACATACATACATACATACATACACACGCGATACAGACACGCACGCACATACATACATACATACATACATACACACGTGATACAGACACGCACGCACATACATACACACGCGACACAGACACGCACGCTTATACATACATACACACGCGATACAGACACGCACATACATACATACATACATACATACATACATACATACATACATACATACATGCATACATACATACATACATACACACGCAATACAGGCACGCACGCTCATACCTACATACATACGCGATACAGGCACGCACGCTCATACCTACATACACACGCGATACAGACACGCACGCTCATACATACATACACACGCGATACAGACACGCACGCACATACATACATACATACATACACACGCGATACAGACACGCACGCAGATATACACACGCGATACAGACACGCACGCTCGTACATACATACACACGCGATACAGACACGCACGCTCATACATACATACACACGATACAGACACGCACGCACATACATACATACACACGCGATACAGACACGCACGCACATACATACACACGCAATGCAGACACGCACGCACATACATACACACGCTATGCAGACACGCCCGCACACACATACACACGCGATGCAGACACGCACGCGCATGCAGACACACACGCGATACTGAGACGCAGGCACATACATACACACGCGATACAGACACACGCACATACACAGCGATACAGAAACGCACGCGCATGCACAAGTGATACAGAGTATACAGACACGCACGCGCAGGCGCACGCATACACATACGTGCGTACACGCACAAACACCGCGAATACACAAACGCACGCACATGCACTGACACGTTAACACGTGCGCACACGCACATACAAACGCAGGCGCACATATGCGCACATACAAACACGCATACACTTGCACACACCCGTACACACACGCCTGGAGTGTTGACGCCTGGAGGGTTCATGGCGGGCGTGAGCAGCTGAAAGCGCGCGAAGTTTGCTTGCGCTCGCCTCTCGTGACGTCAGGGTCACCTGACTGGGAGCTATCGCGCGTCTCAGCCATTCAGCGTTGCGGATGCGCCGGCTCCGCGAAAGAGAGGGTGAAAAAAGAGGAGGTTGACGGCGCGGCGAGGATGAGCCGGCGTGGATAAAGGAGCGTCGCTACTTTCCAATAGAGTTACTGTATATGCTACCTTTAGGTAGCAGAGTTGCGCATAGCTCCGGCTAGCAACCACAGTTATGCGGTGAAGTCGCACTTCGTTTTTGCAGGCGACATGCCTACCGTGTCGCCGATTAACCTGTCTGGCGTGTCGAAGACCGACGATAAACTTTGGCTGTCGATGGCTAGTGTTAATTCAGCTCGCTGCACCGGCGGCGTCGAGAAATCAACAAATTGGCCCAAGCGGCAGCTTCTCCGCAATGCATGGTTGCTAGCGGCGTTGGAAGACAGATGCGCAACTCTGCTACCTAAAGGTAGCATATACAGTAACTCTAGGCTGCGTGAGATATGGACGCCATCTGGCATTGGCATCGGGAAACATGAGCTCGTGCAAAACCCAGGGCCACTGCCACGTAACAGCATCATATGGTTGGCTGAGGGCTTTTGCGTGCATAGCGTTGCATTTTCAGCGCAGGCCTAAGAATCACTAGGGTCTTTAGAATTACGTATCTACGGATTTCTAGTAAAGGAACACACCACCTAATACTTACGCATTGATGTTGCGCCTCAGATGTGCGTAACATTTGCTTTTTGACCGATAATGTTCGCAAGTATGAACGCAGCTACCAGTAGATGGCTGAGTGTTCAGCAAGTACTTAAACTTTGGCCGGGTGGCTGAATCGTGTGACAGACAGAAAGACAGACAGAGCAAAATTGCTGCGTTCAAGTATCCCAAGAAAGACTATCGTCTTTTAAAAAAAAAATTGGGGAGGAGCGAAGCATGTAGGGAAGCGTGTTTCAGCTCCACTAACGTGAAACCTGTGGAGGGGCGAAGCATGCAGTGTGCGCCGGTGTTTCCCACATCAGAATCACTGCTAGTGGGTAATGAGAGACGAAAGAGAGATTAAACACAGAGACCCACAGTTCGCTTTTAGTTAACGTGCACGCTGCGAATCTTATAGTTCAACTACGCAACAAGAGAAATCTCCCGCCGGCACTACTTTGCAGGGTAAGATCCAGAGCCTATATATATGTGGTGGCCGGTGAACGGTTGTGCAGTGCGACCAGTCGGCTTTTTCAATCAAGAAACTCGCTAGCAGACGCTGCCTGAGTCGGCGTTGTATATCGCGGGTCAGGGCCCGTTCTCGTTGCTTCCGAGCTGGTAGTTCAGCGTTCATCGCAGAACTTAGAGCGTTTCCATAGTCAAAGCGCGCCGTTCGCTCTCTCTCGCCACACGGCGAGCGCTGAGGCGGCGGCGCCCTCTCTTGCGCTCAAGCAAATGGACCGTCATGACAGGACACGACGATGCACGTCGACACGCCGATAACTCCGAGACCCTAAGGATGCTTCGCCCCCAAAAAGTCACAGTTTCGCCGCAAGCGCGGTACAATGAATGCGATAGCAACGAACTGGAATGTTTTACGAAGAGAACTAGCTGCCAACTCTTCAGCAAACGAGGCCGCTGTAGCGAGCGAAGTAACTTTCGAGCTGATTATGCCTTTTGCGCAAACTGCCACGATGACAGCAAGTCACATACAAAACTATGAGCCATCTGTTCAACCTTCTCAAGAGATAAACGCGTGAGCACAGGCAACCACGCCTTGTAAGTGAAATTACGGACGCCCTCTGGCTCCTATTATACCCATGCCGCGCGAGTGAACATAGGGGAGGGGGGGGGGGGTCGGGCGAAGCCCCTTAAAGGAGTACTGACACGATTTTGAAGTGCAGCAAAACGGACGTTTTTGGTTTCCTTGGCATGTAGTGTTAACGCTCTCCCCACACCGCATCCGGGAAACACGTATAAATATTTAAGTTTGATTTTAAAGTTTTCATCTCCCAGCATCTGCAAGGCAACTTCACCGCATGGAGAGCCCTATGACGTTTCAAGTCAGCTCACTTGGTTTGCGAAATCTGGGTTCTGCATGCAGCCTAAATCACAGAAATCGCTGTCGGAGGCACTGGACGACAGTTCACTCATCATGAACCACGTTCGACTGGCAGCAAAGGACAGCAGGTGCATATTTCGTGGGTTGCAGTCTGCCCGTGACGTCACGAGCCGACTTGACACGTCACTATGAAGCCGCCCTCTCGAAACCGAAAACCGAAACTGCTGGTTGAAAGAAGGGGTATTAAAAATATATGCAATGCATCCCCAGGCACCACGACACTCTTTTTAGGGTTCTCGACACTCGTGCTTTCATTTAGAGCAACAACCCCAAAAATTTTAAAATTCATGTCAGTACTCCTTTAAGGCGCTTCCTTTGGGCCTTTGCGCAGTCTCGCTGGTGAAAGTACACAAGCCTCTGCCATGCTGAAGCACCTCCGAGATGTCCGTACTGCCGTCGGTAAATGGTGTATAAAAAAATAGCTCGCCGTTAGTCGCTGGACGATGCATGCATGGTGGCGGAGTGGCTTAACGCATCGTGCCGCGGAGCCAGGGGTCGCACATTCGTATGCCCTGTCACACGCTTCCTCGGAATTATTTTTCTCTGTGAATTATATATATATATATAATATATATATTATATAATAATATATATATATATAATATATATATATATATATATATATATATATATGTATATATATATATATATATATATCTATATATATATATATATATATATATATATATATATATATTGTTACGGGGAAAATACAATACTGTCAGTATCAAGCTACAGCACAGCTCACAACACAACGTCGACTTCACCTCTTTTTTCAGCTCCCTTTCAGGGTATAGCCCACTATGCCCTCTTAGCGTAGGTAAACCACGCAACACAACCCCGGCGGCAAAGCGCCCACCCGGCGCGTCTATGGGACCACAGCAGAAGGTGGGTGGTAACGCTTGAGCCTGGATACGTGGACGACGTCACGGGATAACAGAGAAGAGTTGTAGGATTAGCCGGGTCAATTCGTATGTAACGTCTGTCACTTGTCGAAGCAGCGGTATGGCCCCGTGTATCGAGAAAGTAGCTTCTCAGAGAGGCCGGCACGTCGCGTTGGGGACCAGAAAGAACGAGGGAACCGGTTGGAAAACGTTCGTCACGATGCCGCTCGTCGTAACGGTGCTTCTGTGTTTCTTGAGAAGCCGTCAATTTGTTGCGGGCAAGCTGACGGCGTGGTCAGCGCGGGCAATAGCGTCGCGTGCGTATTCCCTGGTCGACTCTGCAGCAGCCGGAAGGAAGGTATCCAATGGCAACGTTGGTCCGCGTCCAAACAAAAGGTAAAACGGTGAGTGTCCAGCGGTGTCGTGCCGGGAGGAATTGTACGCGAACGCCACGTAGGGCAGTGCAAGGTCCCAGTCACGATGGTCGGTCGACACGTATTTCGAAAGCATGTCTGTCAGGGTCCGGTTTAAGCGCTCTGTCAGCCCGTTATCTGGGGATGGTAAGAGGTGGTGAGCTTATGCTGGGTGGAACAGGAACGCAGGATATCGTCAATCACTTGAGAAAGGAAAGTACGGCCTCGGTCTGTCAACAGTTGTCGTGGGGCACCGTGCACTAAAATAAGATCCCGAAGTAAAAAAATCAGCGACGTCTGTAGCGCAGCTGGTTGGAAGGGCTCGCGTGATTGCGTAGCGGGTCGCGTAATCGGTAGCAACGGCAACCCACTTGTTTCCTGAAGTGGATGTTGGAAAGGGACCGAGAAGGTCCAAGCCGACTCGGAAAAAGTGCTGGTGGGATGTCGATAGGCTGAAGATACCAGCAGGAAGTCCCGACGGCTTCTTGCGGCGCTGACAAACTTCGCAGGCGTTGACATAACGCCGCACAGAGCGTGCAAGGCCAGGCCAGTAGAAGCGGCGGCGCACACGGTCATACGTGCGAGAAACGCCAAGGTGACCAGCGGTTGGGGCGTCATGAAGATCGTGGAGGACTGTGGAACGCAGGTGCTTTGGTACGACCGGCAGTAGAGCGGGCCCAGGGGTGACAAATTACGCCGATATAAGGTGTCATCTTTGAAGGCAAACATGCGTACAGAGGCGTCGTGCGGGGAGGATCGCAGCCGTTGCATTATTTGACTGATATGCGGATCCCAACGCTTCTCGTCGCCGAGGCGAAGCAGCTGGGAGAGGGAAAATACGCAGTCGATCGAGGCAGTGCTCGTAGAGGGCCGGTCAGCCACAGGTAGCGGGATAGGCAATCCGCATCTTGGTGCAGTTTCCACTCTTGTACACGACCGTGTAGTATACTCCTGCAAACGGACGGTGCCCAGCGAGCGAGACGACCTGTGCGATCTTTCAAAGAGGCGAGCCAACAAAGGGCATGATGGTCGGTGAGCACTGTAAACTGTCGGCCGTATAAAAAAACAACAGCATATCCACGGAGTGAATGATGATGAGGGGCGAAGCTGCAGAGGTTCATCGGTAAACCGTGAATCTTCCGTGAATTCTGCCCAGTACATCATCACCGACGTGAGATCGGGCGCGTTTATACTAAAGGTTCGATGAGTTATGACGACTTCCAGCGCACTTTAATTTTACATGTACGCTGTGAATTTCATGTTTGAAAGAAAACCATTGCTTAGAAAACATCTGGCGTCTTTCGTTAAGCAGCTGGCGTCTTTTCGTTTTGCTTTAGAAACATCTGGCGTTCTTCTTTGTTTTACAAAACATCTGGCGTCTTTTGTTGGTTATTTCATCAATCAACGGCGTTTTGAACAAAATTTTTATGTTTAATCACGCACAGGAGAAATCTCACCAGGCACTACTTGGAGGTAAAGAATGGCTGCTAATGGGAATGAGAGACAGAAGAAGTCGGCTTTAGCTAACGCTGCGAATTTTTTTATTGTTCAAAACGCACAGGAAAAATCTCCCACCGGCACCACCTTGCAGGTCAAAGCGTAAGGACTGGTTACATACTACGCTACGAGGGACGAACGGGTGCCGCTATAAGGAGCTTCGCCCCTAATAAGGGCGAAATTTCGCAACTGCCCATACCAGAGCGAGGCATTCGCGCTCCGTGATTGAATAATTGCGCTCCGAAGTGGACAGCAGCCTGCTAGCATAAGCTCTCACGTGATTCTGCCCACGTTGTCGCTGGGCCAACACAGCGCCGATTCCGTAACCACTGGCGTCAGTGCGGACTTCGGTTGGCGCGGCAGGGTCGAAGGGGCCAGAAGAGGGGAAGATGTGAGCAGTGTGACAAGCTTGGAGAAAGCTGCTGCTTGCGAGGGACCCCAGTTAAAGGGCGTGTCTTGTTTGAGCAGGTCCGTGAGAGGTCTAGCAATTTCGGCGAAGTCTTTGACAAACCGCCGAAAGTAGGAGCAGAGTCCCACAAAGCTGCGAACATCTTTGGCGGTTTTCGGCACAGGGAAGTCCTTCACGGCTCGAATTTTTTCCGGATCAGGTTGTACGCCGGAGGCATCAACAATATGCCCAAGGATCGTAATGCGGCGACGGCCGAACCGGCACTTGGACGAATTAAGCTGAAGTCCGGCGAGACGGAACACTTCAAGAATTGCTGAGAGTCTCTCAAGGTGCGTTTCGAACGTGGGCGAAAACACAATTACGTCGTCTAAAATAACAGACACGTAGACCACTTGAATCCGTGAAGCAGAGATCCATCATTCGTCGAATGTGGCTGGGGCATTACATAGGCCGAAGGCATGACCTGAACTGGTAAAGGCCGTCGGGTGTTACAAAGGCCGTCTTCTCTCGGTCCGCGGGATCCACAGCGATCTGCCAATATCGGACGGAGGTCGATGGAAGAGAAGTAAGCGGCACCATGCAGACCAATCAAGGGCGTCGTCAATTCGAGGTAGAGGGTAGGCGTCTTTCCTTGTGATGTTGTTGAGATGGCGATAGTCCACACAAAAGCGCCACGATCCGTCCTTCTTTTTAACTACCACTACCGGAGACGCCCAGGGACTGGAGGGACGGCTCTATAATGTCCTTCGCTAGCATCTTATTTACTTCCTGTTGGATGACGCTCCGCTCAGACGCAGACACTCTGTAGGGCGGCGGTGAACAGGGTTGGCATCACCTGTGTGTATGCGATGCTGGACAACGGACGTCTGCCCTAGAGGTCGGTCACCGAAATCAAAAATGTCCTGGTAGGACCCGAGAACGCGCTGGAGGGCTTCAACGTGTTCAGGCGGAAGGTCAGCGGCGAATCATGTTAAAAATTTGACGGCTGCCACAATTGGTTGTCGGTTGCGTCCGCTGCGTAGGAACAGCGGCATCCAAGGCGAAAGCCTTCGACCGGTGAATCTGGTAGCGAACAAAGGTGGGCTACGGAAATGCCTCTGTGGGAGCACTTGATTTGCGAAGGCCGAAATTTACCACTGGTAGCCAGGTTCTGTTAGCCGTGATGCTGAGAACCGTATAGGGAACAGCAACACAATGCGTGAGCAGCAAGTCGGGAAGAGGCGCAGCGTAGTAGTCACCGTCTGGCACAGCTGGTGAGCACAACATATCGACGTACGTAACAGATTGCTGGGGCAGATGAATAAAGTCGCTGCAATGTAATCGGCACGAAGGTTGGGACGGGGGGTCACTGAGTTGTGGCAGTTCAAGGCGCAGCACACCGGCGGAGCAATCAATAAGCGCAGAGTTGGTTGCCAGAAAATCCAGCCCAAGTATGAGGTCGTGTGGACATGTGGCAAGGACAGTAAACAGGACGACCACCTGATAACCGGCAACGGTAAGCTGAGCTGTACACATCCCAACGACAGGAACGGTGCCGCCATCCGCGACTTGTACCACATTGGTCAAGGTGGCGTCAGAATCTTCTTCATGCGACGACGAAAATCCGCACTCATGACAGAGACGTGAGCGCCTGTGTCGATCAAAGCTTGAACAGAGTGCCATCAAACATGTACTTCAAGTGTGTTCTGGTGTAGACGTAAGGGCAACAGAGGATTTTGGTTAACGTCGACAGGGCAGCTTCACCTCCAGAAGCTGCGCAGCCTAGTTTTCCGGAGACATGCGGCGGCTAAATGACGGCGAGGGCGAGCGGCGGCGCGGTGGTGAGCGAGAGGAACGGCTTGGAGGCGGCGACGATGGGAAGGTGCGGCCATAGTCCTCAGGGGCGGCGAATGCTGAGACTCAGTGCGGTTCGGATAGCGGCGATTCATTGTGCTGAAGGGGCCGTTGTAAGCGGGATACTGGCTAGGAGGAGTAGAGGGCCACTGACTGCGACAGTAACGAGCAACGTGGCCTGCACGACCACAGCGGAAGCAGATCGGCTTATCATCTGCTGTTCGCCATTCAGAAGGGTTCCTGGAACGAAACAGGGTACTGACGGCGGCGTGTTGTCTCAGAGGCTACGGAGGTGCCAGTATTGTTCATGGCACATACAGTGGAACACAGACCCAGGTTGGCGAATTCCTGGCGGACAACGGCTGGATCAGGGCGACAGCTGGGGCCGGTGTCTCGGACAACGTCGGTTTATGGGCAGCCGGGCACACAGCCTCGAGTTCGCGTCGGACGATGCGTGTCACATCGTCAGTTGTGGACGGCTGAAAAGGGGTTCCTTCGCAAGACGATGTTGCAGCGGTGTTGGGGAGACGATGGAACGGGTGCGGAATGCGCCGACTCTTCGCTTGTTCCAGGCGGCGACACTCCTTAATTACGGCGTCGATGGTCGTGACATTGGTAAAAACGAGCAGATTGAACGCATCGTCTGCGATACCCTTCAAAATGTGTGAAATCTTGTCAGCCTCGACATGTTGTGGTCAACCTTTTGACACAAGGCTAACACTTCTTGAATATAGGTCAAGTAGGGCTCGGTTGACGTTTGAGTACGTACGGCCAATTCTTTCCGTGCAGCAAGCTGTTGACCAAATGGGTTGCCGAAAAGGTCACGGAGCTGTTGTTTAAACATGTCCCAGCTTGTGACTTCGTGCTCGTGGGTCTCAAACCAGACGCGAGGGGTTTTGTCGAGGTAGAAGATGACATTTGCCAGCATAACGGTTGGATCCCAGCCATATTGCTTGCTGATGCGCTCGTACATGCTGAGCCACTTGTCCACATCGATGTTGTTCTCCCCGGTAAAGGTGCCGGGGTCACGGGGTTGCGTTAAAGCGACGTACTGGGTTGTTGTTGTCGGAGATGTTGCCGACGTAGCTGGCGAAGGCGTGTCTTCACCCGGAGCCATGGTTGCAGACTTAAGGAGGCGTCCACTGCGGAGCTCCGTCGTCAAAAAAAAGTACCCCGCACCTCCACCAAAAATGTTACGGGGAAAATACAATACTTAGTCAGTATCAAGCTACAGCACAGCTCACAACACAACGTCGACTTCACCTCTTTTTTCAGTTCCCTTTTTAGGGTATAGCCCACTATGCCCTCTTAGCGTAGGTAAAACCACGCAACAATATATATATATATACACACACACACACACATATACAGAACGACACGGGGACGCCGACAGCAAAAAAACAAACAAAAAAATTCGGCAGATCCCACGCATTGTGGGAATCGGTTTCATGCGAGCAGTCAGCGAGTACTTCTATGCTGTATTTTATCGCTTTGAGCCAAGCGTTACGAGATGAATCGACGTGAGTTTGTAAGTGTAGTAGCTCTGTGCACATGGTGGGCTTACCAGGCACGTCGACAACACTGGCGTTTAAAGGGTAATTTATGATGCGACGTAACGTCAACCCTCACGTTAGAGCACATACTTCAGTATTATCGAAACTAAGTGCAGCTTATGGTGCAATCATGAGAATATCATACGTAACTTTCGATATTGTGTTCCCCCGGGGTCGAGCAATGCTTCAATATAGCTTGCTGAATCATAGGAATACAAATGCAATGTTTATTAGACTGCTATAAAAGCGAAGGCGTCACTGGAACCACAGAAGTTTATCTGATGTGACGCCTGTATCGTAGGAGTACATATGTAATATTATTGCCTTCATGTAAAATTAGATAGCCAGCACCACAACCACAATTGACGTTGCACCGCCATTACGCCTGCATAGGCTGTTTTTTTTCAAACCAGGTTATAGACCTGGCGTGGCTCTGTGGTAGAATTGCCACGCATAATGCTTGGGTTCGAATGCTGATGGGATCCTAATTTTTATTCTTGCCATTCATCGGGTCAACGCTACTAATTTCGGTTTTTCTTAACGCTATCGCATTTTAGTTACCGATGTCTGTTCTCGCCGTTCCTGGGTAGATATATACACTGTCAGTCACCTTTACGGGTATGTGCCACACGTGTCTCGAGGAAAGGGTTTGATGACGTACGCGACAGGATTTTCAAGTTATTCATGTCATGACCACAAAGTCATATTCGTCAAAACCTCTTGCCCTCCCATTGCAATTCTGGTCTACACCAAGTTAAGGAGGCGATCATGAGAGACCCCAGACGTAGGCGGCTAGATAGATAGATAGATAGATAGATACGTAGATAGAAACGCTCAAAGTGCGAAAGGTTCGCTAAGAAATGCTTCGAATTTGAAACGCCGAGTGTCCATACTATTGCTAATAGAATAAAAAGAACAATGATCAACGTGAGCCTGATGTGTGATTTCACGAATTCAAGGTCTCCATTCAGCTAAAAATTGTAGGAGGCACGCCCAAAACCATCGTCAATATTCCTGACGAAGCGGGTGGGCTACTGTCAATGGCCCCCAACCATTTAGCGTAAGCAATGAAATTGTGTTTCGCAGCTCCCGGTTAGAACGTTTAGTTAGGTGAAATATTTCTGAAATGCCATCAGCCATTTCTGTGACGGGAAATCGTAATACAGAATGAATTGCTTCGGTTAAACATTGGCGAAGCTTGCATTAAGGCGCAGAAGGCTTCAAACCGCGAGAATGGACCATTCGAAACCCCCCAACTCCCCCCCCCCTCCCCTCCTCGCTACTCCAGTGCAATCAACGCTCCCGAGCCAGTGACGCCGGACGCAGACACCGAGCGACCAGAAGTTCGAGAAGCAGAAATAAGCAACTTGCCGCGTGCAGAACGACCAGCAGCAAAAACAGGCTGCTCGCATCGAAACTAGTCTCCGCTTCCACGTGGTCACGCTCACTAGCGCACGATCTAATCAGCCTGTGCTCTTCAATTGCGTGGAAAAATCTTCTCAGCGGCTTGTACACGTCCAGAAACTTGTGCATCATGCACCCAGTCGGCTGCCTTTGGAAGTGTTCCACGAACGCTCGAACATCCGGAAATTTCTTCATTCTGCTGCCGCTGAGGTACTCGAGAGAACTGTAACATACGCGACCGCGCTTGGACGCGCAACGGAGGCACTCGGGACCACTTCGCACAGCGAGTGCTCTTGTGCCGTGCCGGGCGACCGCCAACCGAAGCTTCTTCATCAGCGACGTCTGCGAAGGGTAGGGAATCTCTCCGGCTAGCTCGTAGTAGTGCGCCGTCCTCACAACGGCGCAGGGGGCCACTTCGCGTCTGTCCAGGGCGTCCTCGAGTTTTTGCAGGGTGTCTACCCGATACGCGGGACGCCTCAGTGTCACAATAGACGTCAGCTCGGAGCGGAAGTACGCGGAAAGTGGAAGCATCGCCACAAACGAAACACCGACGAGCGTTTTGCGAAGGCTAGCCTCACGACGTAAGACGTTTGGTTGAGGGGCCGAGTTTGCCAACAGTGTAGCCAGAAGGAACATCAACATGCCGGAGAAGCCGCGAAGAACCGACCAGAGTCCCTGCCCAGTCGGCACCGTGACCATCGCAAGGAGTGCGAGCAGGAAAACTGTGATCGCCGCGATCTTCCAAGACTCGCGAGCGACTTCCGCGATTGTGACAACACGGAGGGCTTCCATTCGAGAGTAGAATGTCTTGTGAGTGAGAAATATGAAGGGAAAATCAAATTCATTCACCCCAAACGAGTTTAGAGCTATCAGATCAGCGACCATATTCCATTTATTAGCATATAGACCTTCGAATAAGGCATCTGGCTTGGAGACAACGAAAATATTAACCGTAACGTTTTTTGCTTTCAGTAACCAAAAAATCTTTCTAAACCTCTGGCTGTCACACGAAATGCTTCCCCCTTTTTTAAAGCTCGCTCTGCGGCACGCTAGTGACAACCGCTTTCCGGAAAGGCTCTTCACATTTGGGTACTGAACAATTCGCAACTTCCCGAGCATTTTCTTAGAGCTTGGATTCAGTTCCAGGGAAGATTCGAGAGGCCAAAGAATGCTTTGTATAGTGGACGAGTTCATTCTGAGAACGCCAACCACGTCGCACATCAGGAGACGCGGCCACGATCTCTTCGAGTGTGTATGAATCTGCGAGTGGTGTCGAACGAAAAGCCAAGGCAAGCAACCGAACCTTTCCGCGCCCCGGAGAGTCTGCATTGTTTCGAAGGGTTTCGCCGGGATCTGCGACCACGAATATGGGTCTCTTGCCACGTAGAGTGATGCTCTTGAGAAAGTACGAACGGAGAGATGGGTTGCTCACGTGCCACGTTGTTATCGGTCCACCGAAGAAGCCGCGCGAATGTCGAGTGCGCTTCGTTCCACGGCTTCCGGTAGGACACGAGCATGATGTCAGCAATGCTTGTGGAAAACGAGGACGCGCTTGCCGGCTCGTCTTCCCCAGGCGCTGACCCCGAGGTACTCGCCCCATTGTGAAGAATCAATGTTAGCGCAACTGCGATAGATGTTACAAGCCACATGCCCATGGAGGACATGCCAGTGCTGCGCAAGCTGAAAAAGAAATACGCATTTTATATAAACTGCGTATTAAAAATTATGGATGAAAGTTTATTGAAATCAGGGTGTCGCTAGAGCCGACGTTTCGACAAGTGATCTTGTCTTCTTCAAGGCAGCAAGGTTGCTGCCCTGAAGAAGACAAGACCACTTGTCTAAACATTGCCTCCCGCGACACCCGTGTTCAAGGATTTTTCATGCCTTCAAGCTTCCATCCTATCCCTGAACTTCTACTTTATTCGTATTAACAAAATTAGGTTACTTTAACATTATAACGAAGCAATTCAACGGTGTCAGGCATTAGAATGAGACGGAAAAATTTCCTCGCAGGTTTGTATACACATGTCTTTCTACGAATATTGGCGTCAGCAATGCGGGCAGTATTCATTGAAAGGCTTCTTACAAGTAAATGTCTGTTTAATATAGGTGGCGTGCTTTGCCGGTGAGCATTCTTAGTGGACATTATCAGTGAACATTCCTAATAATAATAATAATATCTGGGGTTTGGCGTCCCGAAACCCCGATATGATTATGAGAGACGCCGTAGTGGAGGGCTCCGGAAATTTCGGCCACCTAGGGTTCTTTAACGTACACTTAAACCTAAGTACACGGGCCTCAAACATTTTCGCCTCCATCGAAAATGCAGCCGCCGCGGCCGGGATTCGATCCCGCGACCTTTGAGTCAGCAGTCGAGCGCTATAACCATATGACCCCCTTGACGGGGCATGAACATTCCTAGTGAACATTCTCAGTGAATGTAGTTTGAACATAAACGTAACGACCCGCCACGGTGACCTAGTGGCTAAGGCGCTCGAATACCGACCCGTAGGTCGCGGGATCGAATCCCGGCCGCGGTGGCCGCATTTTCGATGGAGGCGGAAATGCTGGAGGCCCGTGTACTTAGATTTAGGTGTACGTTAAAGAACCCCAGATGGTTGAAATTTCCGGAGCCCTCCACTACGGCGTCTCTCATAATCATGTCGTGGATTCGGGACGTTAAACCCCAACAATTCTTAGTAACGTAACGCATGCGCAGTTGCTTCTAATTTTGCACCAAGAACAATTATCGCTGGAGTGACAACTTTTCGCGACAATTTAACTAGCGACGAGATACTTGTTTACTCCTTGCAGCTTACGTGAAATTGCTTTTTTTTTTCGCTGCGGTACTACAGGCAGCGGCGTAGGCTATCATGTCACTATAATAAAACATTGTCCGACGTCACGGCATCGTGTCTGTCTGCGCCACACTTTGCAAAGGCGTCAAACGATCGCGAAAGCCTGTAGAATTAGGATGCCAGGCCCAGTTAAAACATTCAAATTTAGCAGTACTCCGAGGTATTGACAGCGTCACAATATTCAACAAGAACAGCAACAAAAGAAGATAACAACTGGCCACTCTTCGCTACAGTAAAACCTCAATATAATGAACACTGATACAGCAAATTGTCGGTATAGGGAACTAACTACGAACTTCAATTGGTGACGCTTAATTTCCATGACACTTGTTATTTTCATAACGAAACCGGAAATGCCAGAACCACCACGATATCTACTGCAACGAAGAAATATTTGGTTCGCGCGAGGCTCGAAACATGAAAGGCGTCTTAAAAAACCAAAATAAGTATTCAAAGACATTTCACAAACACGATTTTGTAAATGTAGTTGTGCCAATAGACATGTGGTTATAAATATGGATCATAAAGTTGCGGAAATATTGGTCATCCAGCTCAAAAAAAAAAAGCGCATTTGATTGGCTGCACCAGCTGAAGCGCCACAAGAAGACATGTAAGGATAACCTCGTTTACATTTGGTTCGAAGCCTGGAATAACGTGTGTTTGTATGCAAGGTCTCTGGCAGAACCAGACTGCCAATTTCTTAAAACTTACTGTTATTCCTACTGTTACAACGAATGTCGCGTATAATGAACTAACCTGTGGCATCCACGCAACTTCGTTATATTGAGGTCAAAGTGTAGTAGGAGTGAGACCGTGGAAAACCAGGATGCATGAATTCCAACCTACCAGCAGGAAGTTGCGCAGCAGAAGCTACGAATATCGTGATAAACGATGACGAACTGAGACGGACTAGGCTAAGGAGTATAGTGAGGGAGTCACACGAGCTGATTATGTTGTCTTCAAGTTTCCAAGGCGACTGTTTCAGGTAAGAAAATCAATGCCGTATAGCTTAAGAAGGACCTAATCTCTGAAGTGGCATGCGTATGCATGGCCGAACAAACAGCAAGCTCCTAGGGCTGGCCGTCGTAGACTGCATGATAACAGTGTTGCCGGGTGTTAGCGCAAAAACAGTTCCTTGTAGTCGACGTCGTGTATTTTTTTATATATGCAGTAACCACAGATATAAGCTGGACCGGGACGGGAGCAGGCAATGGGGAAATTGAAAATTCAGGGCGGACACTTGTCATATCCCGCATGCAAAATCATATGCATGTCGTTTCCTATCATACGCAAAATCATATGCAAATCGTACGCCTGTGATAACCCCTAAGCGAAACAAGCTTCTTAGGCCCGTATTAAAGAACAGAACTTCACTTTCGCGAAGAGTTGACTTATGAAAGTTGGAGAAAAGTATAAGTTTGAGATAAGCTTGGGGAAAATTTCGAAAACTGCACTTAAAGGGAGTGTCTACCGTCCTTCACCGCTTTTCTGTTTTGTACCGCAATAGAAAGTGTACCGTCTGAAGTGTCCAACCTTTACTCTCTTGTGGGTCACACGACTCTCAGAAGAGAGTATAATGACCCCCGAAGAGAGTTGACGTGCCTCTTTAAAGATAGTCATATACGTGGCAAGCCAGAACTCTCCAAAAAGAATCAATGGACTCTTTTTTTTTTTCTTAGATTGCAGCCCACACTCATGCAGGAGAAGCTGAGGATATTACGAGCTGTAGGCAAAGATGATGATCTGAAAAGGACGACGCTAAGACGTTCCTTAGTGGATCACGCACACTGAACACGTTGACTTCAGTTTTCGAATGCGACCGTGTCAACTAATGGAATGAACAGTGTGGCATAAGAAGGCCTTATTTCTGCACCGACGCTTGTCTACTTCTCAAAACAAACACCAAGCTCTTAGGGTGGCCGGCGCAGCCTGCGTGAGAACACTGTTACCGTGTCTTCTCACACAAGAAGTTGTGTGTGATCGATCTGTTTCATGTGTAAGAACTATACAAAAAAGAGAAACAGGAATTGTTTACTCGGCCGCATTGCAACTTTCAGGAAACCTTCGGGCATAAGTGCTGGGAAAATGATTTTTTTTAAAAGGAGCCGTCATTTGTCATAGCCGGCGCGAAAACACTCACAGAAACGAGCTTCTTGCGTGCAGTAAACAGTTTTTGAAATGCAACATCACGGGTCCTCAGCCACCATCACCGTCGAAAACCTGCATCACCATAACCCTGCAGTTATGTTAAAAGAATCACGAGACATGTTCGACTGAGTGTACGTATGGGGCAGACTTGGCGGAACCATTAGATCTCAGGGGGGAGGGGAGGGGGGCTTCCGCTCTTATGCGCACGCCTATGGGACTCTTCACTCTTCATGTGAGTCCGTGATACCCCCTGTATCTTTCCATGGAGGCGAAAATGCTTGAGGCCCGTGTGCTTACATCTAGGTGCACGTTAAAGAACTCCAGGGTGGTCAAAATTCCCGGAGTCCTCCACTACGGCGCCTGTCATAATCATATCGCAATTTTGGGACGTTAAACCCCAGCAATTATATTATTGTTACTCCCTGTAGGCTGAAATTCGAAACATATGCGTGTATGTGTGTAGGCTAGACGTTCTGGCAGGTAGTGAAGAAATCTACTGGCAAGAGCACGCCTCATATGATTTTTGTCTTTCACGTCTAAGAACAAAGCTGCAGATAGTCGCTTACGGGACCTTTCGTGCTGAACATATGAAACGAGGTCAACTACATTCTCGATGGAAAAACGGTAACGTCGGACACCAGCCATGCAGTCCGGATAAATCTTGTAGTGTTCAAGATACCACTCGATGCGGCCAAGGACCGTCCGTTCCGTTATCTGGCACGCCGATAATGCCGCTCGGGCAGCTTTTGAAGGCACACAGCAAGATACCATACCACTTTCAAGGTCTTCGCTGCCAGCCGTCTTCGAGATCTTTCACAGGAAATCACGCTCTCTCTATGGTGCCTACGAAGCAGCCAGACCGACCGGACCAATCGTCAACACCACCTGTCCTCTTTGATGCATCTCTGTATGCCAACTGAACTCCACTGAAGAGAGGTCACACTGCTTTATCGCTTATGGCTAGGGGTGCAATTCACTAAACCGTATTCCTTTCGCATTGGAGTGGCCGACAGCGCTCTTTGCGATGCCTGTCATTGCGAGGAGACGCTACACGACATCCTGTGCGACTGTACGGTATATAATGTTCAGACACTGTCACTGGCGTCCGTTCTAGCGCATCTTGACAACAGACAAGTGTCTGTTGAAACTATTCTTGCATGTCGTCGACAGAAGACATTGCAGCTAAAGGCGACGAAGCCACTACTGAGTTTTTAACAAAGACGGACTTGGACAAGCGGCTGTGACAGTGATGTCGCGTACCACGCAAGAGTGACGGACTGTGTTGTGTGTTATACCACACAAGTGTGTGTGCTGTGTTATGTGCTGTCTCTCTTTCCTCTTCATCTTTGAATCTCCTCCATCCTGTTACCATGTGTAGGGTAGCAAACCGGTTGTTCTAGACTGGTTAACCTCTTTGCCTTTCCTTCTCTACTACTTCTTTCTTGTGGCATACGAGAAGTCATTGCGATACAGTAGGGATACCAATAGGTTTGGGGGCATCCCGTTGTGAAGGAGTACGTGAATACCTTATCCGACATGTAAGCAGACTACAAAGATACCGTACTTCATCTCTGCAAGAATAGAAAGGAATAAACCGAGAACAAGGTTACGCAAGGAGATACAATCTTCCCCATGTTCACTGCGTGCTTGGATGCAAATATTCAAACGACTATAATGGGAAGAAACTGGAGTAATGTTGGGGGAGAATATGTATCTCAGCAACTTATGGTTTGCTAACGACACCGTGCTATTCAGCAATGCTATCATTGTGCGCGACATCTGAGACGGACAGCAGCGGCGGTGGCGGACGACGTCGCCATCAAGATCGGCTGTTGTGAACCCATAACAGCTTATATACCGTCAAACATGAAATCGACTTCGGGGATCTGTTAGTGCACGAACACAAGAGAATAGCGTATATCACGCAGGCCGCGCGGGCCGCTCATCCGAACTTGCTGTTTGGTTTGTCACGAATGCCGCCGCAGAGATGAGGTCCTTCCTTAAATTAAACGCCATTGATTTTTGTTGCCTGAAACGGTCGCCTTGGAGACCTGAAGTCAACATAGCCAACATGCTTGACTCGCTAACTATGCGTCTTAGCCTCGTCCGTGTCAGTTCATCATCGTTGACCACAATATTCGTAGCTTATGCTGCGTGACTTCGTGCTGGTATGTTGGAATTCATGTATTCTGGTTTTCCATGCTCTCACCCCTACTGCAGCAACATGCGGTCAGATGTTCTCTACTTTCCTTGTTGTTCTATTGAGCACTGTGATGCCTTAAATGCCACTGACAATTGCTAATTTTGACTGTTATAAAGGCCCTTGACTTTCTATTTGTACAGATGTCCACAGTCGTATAAAAGGACACTGAAGGGAAAAGCGATTTTTCTCATACTATTAAATTACTCTTTTACAATTCCGAAATCACCACGCTCGCGACGAGAAGACGCTTGGCAAGCGAGAAAACGCGCAAGAACAAAGTGCAGGTGGCGACGCCACCTCGAAATTCCCGCACCGAATCTCGTGACGTCATATATGTTGACATAATCTACTAGGTCCTACGTAGTTCTTAATCAGTAAGAATGACGTACATTCTCCTCTTAGGGGTCCTCAGACTTAACATACCCAGTTTCCAGAGATGTCGTTGAGCCAATGCCACCAAAATAAGGTAAATACACTTTGAAATTCTTAACGTCTAGTGCGGCGATTCCGGCGCGAAATTTTGAAAACTTGGAGGACGCTTGAAATTCGCCTTCAAGAGTAGAACTCGATAGCCTGATCAGGTCCCTTTCAACCGTGCCGCAAGGCAAGCAACGTTTGTACGCGTAACATTGGCTGTTTCGAACTATATTATTTTATTTTTTTACAGGTTCAAAAATCTTTGCGGCAAGACATTTGTGACGCTATCAACTCCTATTATTATATATAGGTGATTATCTGTAAGCATGTAGCAGGGCTCTTACGAGAATACACCATACAAGCAAGGCAGCGTTTCTCTTCTGTGGGAACGATTCAAATTGAGCATTTGTTCCGGAAACCGGTATGGTTGTGTGCAGGTAGTCAGCTAATTATTTTTCCTTCTTTCACTACTCGTCTCCAGTAGAAAGAAACGATCGCGGCGAACAAGCCCAAACCGACTACCTTGAAAGTGACGTGTTTAATTTCCGCGTTCTTTTGAAACGGACAATTTACCTAAGGTGTTAATTTCTTTAATTTCTTTTTCAGCTTGCGCAGCACTCGCATGGCTTCAAGGGGATGGTGCCTCGTAACATTCGCCGCAGTAGCGCTGGCACTGCTTCATCAGAATGAGGCGAATGCCTCGGCGTTGACACTTGAAGAAGACGAGGCGGCGAGCGTGCCCTCGCTTTGCACGAACATCTCTGACGTCATGCTCGTGTCCTTCCGGAAGCCATGGAACGAAGCGCACGCGTCATTCGGACGGCTTCTCGGCGGACCGGTAACAACGTGGCACGTGACAAACCAAGCCCTCCGTTCGTACGTTTTGACGAGCGTCACTCGACGCGGCAAGAGACCCGTATTTGTGGCCGCAGATCCCTGCGAACCCTTGGAAACAATGAAGACTATCCGTGGCGCAAAACATTTCGCCTGCTTGCCTTGGCTGTTCGTTCGGCACCACTCGCAGATTGACACATACCTAAATAGCTCGTGGCCGCCTCTGCGGATGTGCGACGTAGTTGGAATTCTTGGAATGAACACGTCCACTATACAAAGCATTTTATGGCCTCTCGAATCTTCTATGGAACTCAATCCAAGCTCCAAGGAAATGCTCGGAAAGTTGCGAATTCTACGACGTCCGAGTGTGAAGAGTCTCTCCGGAAAGCAGTTGTCAGTGGCTTGCCGAGAAGGGAGGTACAAGAAAGGAACACGCACTTCGTGTTACAGCAAGAGGGTTCGAGAAATTTTTGCATTACTGGGCGCACAAAACATTACAGTTGAGCGAAGGGACCTCGAGAAGTTCGAGGTCATATCACAAGGGCTACACGCTAACCGATGGAATATGGTGTTGGATCTGGTATCTTTAGACTCGGAATCAGTAACTCAATTTGATTTCCCCTTCATCTTTCTAGCTCACAAGACATTCTACTCTGGAATGGGCGCCCAACGTGCTGTTACACTCTCAGAAGTCGCTCGTGAGTCTTGGAAAATCGCGGCAACCACGGTTTTCCTTTTGGCACTCGTTGTGATGGTCACGGTGGCGATTGGACAGGAGAGTTTTTGGTCGGCTCTTCGCGGATTCTCCGACATGACGATGTTCCTTCTGGCTGCAGTGCTGGCAACCTCGGCCGCTGAACCCAACCTGGTACGTCGTGTGACTCCTCTTGTGAAAACGGTTCTCGGTCTTTGGTTTCTCTCGATACTTCCGCTTTCCGTGTACTTCCGCTCCGAGCTCACATCTATCGTAACGCTTAGGCGTCCAGCCTACCGCATAGACACGCTGCAAAAACTCGAGGATGCCCTGGACAGACACGAAGTGGCCCCTTGCGTCGCTAAGCACACGGCGGGCTACTACGAGCTAAGCGGAAGAAGGGACAATGCATCGGAGACATCGTTGATGAACAAGCTTCGGCTGGCGTTCGCCCGGCACGGCGATCGAGCACTCGCGGCGGGAAACGTCTTCGCGTGCCTCCGTTGCGCGTCGAAGCGCGATCGCGTATGTTACAATTCTCTCGAGCACCTCAGTCGCAGAACGCTCAGAAAATACGGAAACGTTGGAGCGTTCGTCGAACACCTCAGGATGCAGCCGACTGGATACCAGATGCACAAGTTCCTGGACCTGTACAAGCCGATGAGAAGATTTTTCCTTGCAACTGAAGAGCACAAGCTGGTTACTTGGAATGTGAGTGAACGTGACTACGTGGAACCGGAGACCACTAACTTCGATGTCAGCAGCCTGTTTGTGCAGATGGTCATTTTGCACGCGGCAAGCTGTTTAGTTCTGCTGCTTGAGGTACTGGTCGCTTGGTGTGTGCGTCGGGCATCGTTGGTTCAGGAGCATTGATAGAGGACGCGTCTTGCATCGCAGAGAGCATTGAAAGGAGCTGAAAAGGTTTTCGACAATTTTGTACAAACTTGTTGAGCTGGTACAGGAAGTCCTTTGAATCATTAGGGGACCGGTTGAAGCTCACTGCGTAAAATGCGCTGTTTAGTATAAGCCTTTGAGTCTGAATCGCTATAGGTCCTATCACTGCTGCTGTTAGCCGCGCAGTCCCATGACGCGTTTTGTGGGCGAGCGTCGCCACACAGGCGACTGATCCGATTGCATGTTTCACACGTGTCGCTGGGGGGTTTTTCCAACCTAATTCTGAACAAATAATGTTGGTAATAGTTGGAACGCTTCATAATTGGTTCTGATAACAATGACAACAAAAGTAGAACATACAATTAGAATTTACTGCTACAGTTTAATGAACTGTAGCAGCTAACTGCTAGTGCTATAGTCAAGGAAAGGGCACAATTATTTGCAGCACATAACGGCGTTTGACAGTGCGCCACAAAGAAGGGAGTAAAGTACTTACGGATTGGGACGCGAAAATTTAGGGCTAAGTAATGCACGTACTTTCTTTTCCAGCGTGAACAGTTCGTGTCATAGCGGCATGATTTTGGATCGAACACTTACAGCACAGCCAGCACAACCTTCAGCGTCCATACTTGCACCGATATGACGCGGTTATTACGAGCAATTGTTCATAACTGTCATTATATTACAAAATGACTTCGAGTTTCAATCCATGAGTACTGTGCAGCAATAAAATAACAGAACCACGAAGGAAAGCTATTCATTTTTCAATAAAGAGCCTTTGTTTCGAACTCTCTCTCTTTCTGGTTGTTGCTGTTTCACATGTCTTATAGATAAGATGAACATGCAGTTTCAAAGAAAAAAAACATTTATTTACCCTTTTTCACACGCATTACAGTTTTAGAATTTATATTGATTACTATTTGCAGATTTTATATTTAATATGTGCTTCCATCAAGACACGATGTCTTAAAACTGTAACTGTACCAGTAAAGTGGTTACATACCGGCATTATGTTATTGCCCAAGAAGGGACATGAGCAAGACTTGAATACTTGTAGACCAATCAGATTGAGAAGAGGTTTATTGGCGGTGCGTTCCTGTGGTGACGCTCTGAACAAACACAGCGAGTCGGGGCAGAGCACCGTCCAGAAAGATGCCAGCGACAAGCAGCGCGAGGCGAGCGTTGGCGATACTGCTGACCGGCGACGCGTCTTCTTCTTCACAATTCGCCCCCGCCGGAAAAGAGCCATCCTGGCGACCTAGGAGTCTGAAGGCAGAGGGCTGTGGTATGGCTTGAGACGTGTCACGTGGACGAGGTCACGTCCACGCCGGCGCATGTCGTCAGATGGGGAAACTGGCTCAATGATAAAGTTCACCGGGGATGTTTGCTCCAAAACACGGTAAGGCCCTTCGTACTTTGGGACGAGCTTTGAGGAAAGCCCAGGAGCTTGGTACGGAACAGCCAGCCATACAAGAGATCTAGGGGAATAGCTGGGACTTGGAAGTGAGTCGGCGTTGTTTTCCTTCTGGCGCTGTTGTTCTTGGGATGTAAAGGTGCGCGCGAGTTGGCGGCACTCTTCCGCTTGTCGGGCAGCTTCGGACACAGGTGGGCATTCGGAAGCGTCCGGACGATATGGTAGGAGAGTGTCGATGGTGTGCGAAGGTTCGCGGCCATACAGGAGGAAGAAAGGTGAGAATCCCGTGGTAGCCTGTGTCGCGGTGTTGTATGCGAACGTTATGAAGGGAAGAACGCGGTCCCAGTTACCATGATCAGATGTGACGTACATCGCGAGCATGTCACCGAGGGTGCGGTTGAATCGTTCGGTGAGCCCGTTAGTCTGCGGGTGGTATGCCGTGGTCCGTCGATGAACAACGTGGCATTCGGAAAGCAGAGCTTCGACGACTTCCGAGAAGAAGGCTCGACCTCTGTCACTAAGGAGTTCCCGAGGTGCGCCATGTCGAAGGATGAATCGGCGTAGGACGAAAGACGCTACGTCCCGCGCAGTGGCACTTGGCAGAGCAGCAGTTTCGGCGTAGCGTGTCAAATGGTCCACAGCGACTATGATCCACCGATTGCCATCCGGTGTCATTGGAAGTGGGCCGTAGAGATCTATGCCGACGCGGTCGAAGGGGTTGGCAGGGCACGGAAGTGTCTGCAAGGCTCCAGACGGGCGTGAAGGCGGTGATTTGCGACGCTGACAGTCGGGGCAGCACTGAACAAATTTTCGTACAAAGTTGTACATGCCGCGCACGTAGTAGCGATGGCGAATACGTTCATAGGTTTTGAAAACTCCGGCATGGCCACATTGTGGATCGTCGTGGAAGGCAGCACATATTTGTGATCTTAAGCTTCGGGGAATTACCAAGAGCCATTTACGGCCTGCGGGAGCGTAGTTCCGTCGGTGTAGCAGCCGATCACGAATGGCGAAATGGGCAGCTTGGCGGCGGAGAGATCGGGATGCAGGAGTGGTCGAGGCTCCCGAAAGATAGCCGAAAAGAGAAGCGATCCATGGGTCACGGCGTTGTTCAGTAGCTACGGAGTCAATGTCGAGAGATGTGACTGAGTGTGTGCAGTTCGTTGCGCAGGCCGAGTCTGGAGGTAGAGGCGAACGAGACAAGGCGTCCGCGTCAGAGTGCTTGCGTCCGCTGCGATAGATGACGCGAATATCGTACTCCTGAATTCGGAGTGCCCAAAGGGCTAGTCGGCCAGACGGATCTTTCAACGTGGCGAGCCAACAAAGGGCATGGTGATCCGTTACCAGGTCGAACGGGCGACCGTACAAATACGGGCGGAACTTGGTAAGCGCCCATACTAGAGCTAAGCACTCCTTTTCAGTGACGCTGTAATTGGTCTCTGCTTTTGTCAGCGTGCGACTCGCATAGGCGACGACGTATTCGGAGTAGCCGGGCTTACGTTGGGCGAGGACAGCGCCAAGACCGACCCCACTAGCGTCTGTATGCACTTCAGTTGCAGCTGTTGGGTCGAAATGGCGAAGGATGGGAGGAGAAGTGAGCAGACGACGGAGCGTAGCAAACGCGACGTCGCACTCAGGAGACCAGGAGGAGAGGTCTGTGTCGCCGCGTAGGAGCTGGGTCAACGGCGACATGATGGACGCGAAATTTCGGACGAAGCGCCGGAAGTAGGAGCATAGTCCGACAAAACTTCGAAGCTCTTTGATGGTAACAGGCTTCGGGAACTCGGCGACGGCACGAAGTTTCGCAGGGTCGGGTAGAACACCGTGCTTAGATACTATGTGGCCTAAGATGGTCAGCTCCCGCGCGGCGAAGCGGCACTTCTTAAGGTTGAGTTGCAGTCCAGCGTTGGTTAAACACGTCAAAACCTGTCTGAGCCGATGTAGATGGGTAGGAAAATCGGGAGAGAAAACGACAATATCGTCGAGGTAGCATAAACACATAGACCACTTGAGGCCACGCAATGTGTTGTCCATGAGTCGTTCAAACGTGGCAGGTGCGTTGCAAAGGCCAAAGGGCATCACGTTAAATTCGTACAGCCCGTCAGGTGTAATAAATGCAGTTTTCTCGCGATCAGCTTCAGCCATCGGAACCTGCCAGTAGCCAGAACGTAAGTCTAAGGACGAGAAGAATTCTGCTCCTTGAAGGCTGTCAAGGGCGTCGTCGATGCGCGGCAAAGGATAGACGTCTTTCCGCGTCACCTTATTTAAGCGACGGTAGTCGACGCAAAAACGAATAGACCCGTCCTTCTTGCGAACTAGCACGACAGGAGATGCCCAAGGACTGTGGGATGGTTGAATAACGCCACGGCGTAGCATATCTTCGACCTGGTCGTTGATGACGCGACGCTCTGCAGCAGAGACGCGGTACGGTCTTTGACGCAACGGCTGGTGCGAACCGGTGTCAATGTAGTGGTGGACTTCCGACGTGCGGCCCAACTGCGGCTGAGAAACATCGAACGAAGTCGTGAAGTGTTGGAGAAGTCGAAGAAGCGCGGCGCGTTCTTCGGCAGTCAGGGTATCAGCGATTGAACTCGTGAATATTTCACTCGACGAGCCCTCCTGTGTTGAAAGGGCAAGAAGGTCGCTCGAGTCAGTATGACACGATTCGTCTGGCACGTTCAGAAAGAACGAAGGGTCAAGCTCTTCCACGCGACCGAGACATTCGCCGACAAGCAACGTAACCAGTGCGGAGAGGGAATTGTAGACAAAAATATTGCTGTGGCCGGCAGCGATGTCAAGAGCAGCAAAAGGCAGTGGGACGGCTCTGCGACTCATGAAGGTGTCGGAAGGTGTGAACAAGACCGTAGCATCGTTGAGGCCACCGCAAAAGACAGGGACAACGGCAAGAGAGGCAGGCGGAATGTCGGTGTCCTCGCGCACGACGAGTTTAGGCAGCTGAACAAGAGCGTCGTGGAATGGCTCTGCACACAGCGGCGAAAATTCAACTTCAGCGCGTGCGCAGTCGATGACGGCATTGTGACGTGATAGAAAATCCCACCCGAGGATGACGTCGTGCGAGCAGGCAGAAAGAACAATAAACTCCACGACGTACATAGTGCCTTGTATGAATACGCGGGCAGTACAGGATGCGAGAGGTGTGATGTGCTGTGCGCTGGCCGTGCGTAGCGACAGTCCAGAGAGCGGCGTGGTCACTTTGCGTAGTGAACGGCAGAGCTTGGCGGCTATAACAGAAACGGCTGCGCCGGTGTCTATAAGGGCAAATGAAGGAAAACCATCGACAGATACGGCGACTACGTTAGCAGGGGAAGTGCGAGGACTTGGGCAGTTCGAAGATGGCGCAGTTCTTGCCTCTTGAACTGCGGCGTTTAGTTTTCCTGGTTCGAGGGTCCGGGTCGGCGACGCATTGGGGAGAGCGATCGCCGTCGAGGAGATGGTGAGCGGCGCGACGGAAAGTCAGGGTGGTCAGTGTAAGCATCCGATGGTGAGGGTCCGGTAGGAGATGGGCGCATGGGATGAGCGCCGTATTGGAACGGCCGGGTAGCGTCGCTGTATGTTTGAAAGCGACGGCGACAATATCGAGCAACGTGCCCTGGAGTACCGCAGGCGTAGCAAATGGGGCGATTGTCAGGAGTCCTCCAAGAAGTGCTGACTCGCGGCTCGGCCCAAGATGTAGGAAGAGGTGCAGATTGGTGGGCATATTGCTGCATAGGTGGGTAAGGCTGCTGGGGAGGCCTACGCACCACCTGGGCATACGTAATAGGTGAGGCTACGGGCTGCATAACCGGCGCATATGTAAGAGGCGCGGCCACGGACTGCTGATGGTGAGCGACGGGAACGGCTTGAGCGACCTCTTCGGCAATAACAGTGCGGAGCGTTGGCGGCAGACGAGAGGGCGGCTCCTGTGTGAAGGGGACCAAGGAAAGTTGACGAGCAACTTCTTCGCGCACGAAGTCCTTGATCTCCTGAAGCGTCGGCGAGTGCTCGGGAACAGCACCAAGACTCGAGAGCGAGTCGGCGTGCGATGAAAATGGCCGAGTCAGGGCGCGCTGCTTCCTCAACTCGTCATAACTTTGGCATAAAGTGACGACTTCCGAAACTGTGCGAGGATTCCTGGCCAGGAGCATCTGAAATGCGCCATCGTCGATCCCTTTGAGGATGTGCTGAATCTTGTCCGACTCAGGCATGGCGGGGTTGACACGGTTACAAAGATCGATGATGTCTTCAATGTAACTTGTGAACGTTTCGGACGGCTTCTGTGCTCGTGTGCGCAAGCGTTGTTCGGCGCGGAATTTACGGACAGCGGGTCGGCCAAACACTTCAGCGAAAGACGTCTTGAATACTGACCATGTCGGGATGTCGCTTTTGTGGTTGTGATACCACATTTCGGCAACGTCAGTGAGATAAAACACGACGTGGGTCAACTTGTCGGCGTCATCCCACTTGTTGTGTGCGCTCACCAGTTCGTAGTTTGTGAACCAGTCTTCTACGTCGGTCTCACCGGCACCGCTGAAAACCTTGGGGTCCCTCAGCCGAGGAACTCCGGTGCCGCTGCCGGACTGGGCGGACGGGGCCGGTTGGTCGACGTTGGTTGTCATGACGGGCGGAAGTGTTCTGCTTCGCAGCTCCAGGTTCAGTTGACGGGGACCCTCAGCACCCTCCACCAATTGAGAAGAGGTTTATTGGCGGTGCGTTCCTGTGGTGACGCTCTGAACAAACACAGCGAGTCGGGGCAGAGCACCGTCCAGAAAGATGCCAGCGACAAGCAGCGCGAGGCGAGCGTTGGCGATACTGCTGACCGGCGACGCGTCTTCTTCTTCACAAGATTTTTTTCTTTTTTTAAAAGTAAATGTAGCTTAGGAAAGGTTGGTGCCCAGGTGTGGCTCCGGCTACTCTCTCTTTCTTATATAATACTTGTGATCGTAAATTTGTGAACAATAATAAAACTATGCAAATGAACACATGAATGGATATTTACATATCTAATCTCATTAGCGTGAAGGTTTAAGGTTGTTGTTACTATATTGCACATGGTATTGACAGCTTGTCCTTCGTTCATTTTTCGCGCTGTGAGTATCTTGTACCTAATCTGAGTACTACTATATGAATGTTCGTGCAGCCGGACAGTTCACACATCATAAGTGTTCTCGCGCACGAAATGTCGAAACATTAACGAAAAGTTCATCAAGATGTTCACACAGCAGACACTAGGCATTCGCGAACTGTCTCCTGACTGTCACACTCTAAATACAACTTTCACGTTCGCTGAAACAAATGCTGCATAGGTATGAAAACTCGAGAAACGTTTGACCAGGAGGATCTGTGTATACTTCGCAATACAAACAAAAATATTACCTGATTTAGTATCTTTGTGACATACTCAACGTATTTTTCAGAAATATTCACGTAGGTAATTTCAATTAGCGCGAGAGAACTAATTGACATTAGTGAACCCACAGAGTAATGCGGTTTCAGGAACGGGCACTCTGCGATGTATCACCGCCATGAGTTCGATCAGCTAATTGAGGAATCTGCTGAGTGTAACAAACCCCGTCATATTGCTTCGATAAACCACGAAAAGGCATTTGAGTCTGTAGAGATGCCAGCGGTTTTGTTGGCGCTGTGTCGCCAAGGAGAACCGAAAACATGCTTGAATACCTCAGCCGACACCTAAAAAAGCTCTAAAGGTACCTTCCTGCTTCACAAGAAATGAAAGAAAAAGAAAGAAAGAAAAAAAAAACGGGGTCGAGAAGAAGGTGACCCAAGGAGACGCAATCTCTCCAATGTTGTTCACATTCACGCTTAGCGGAAGCACTCTAACGACTAGTCGGGGAAGAAACAGGACTGAAAATTAACGGAGAATACCTCGGCAACGTAAGGTTTGCGGATGACATTGTGCTCTTCAGCAATACTGGCGACAAATTGCAACTTATATGATTGAATAGATCAACCGGCAAAATGGCAACGTATGTTTGAAGAGAAATATGCAGAAGACAAACATAACGCTCTCAAGCTTGTCGATAAGAATTCACGATTGGCAGGCAACCTGCCCCCAGAATCTGTACAGTGGTATGCATATCTCAGTTATCTGCTAACAATGCTGCTCGTTCAAAGGAAATTCGCCAGAAAATTAAGGTTGGCCTGGAGCTTGTGCGGCAGGCATTCCCAAAGCATGGCCAGCAGGTTACCGTTTTCTTCAAGGCGCAGTGGGCGAAATCGTTGCATTTTGCTAGGGCCAACATACTTGGAACAAAAAAAAAAGCGCAGCTTCCATTAGTTGGGCAAGGCTGGCACCAACGGCGGAACTGGGTGGTGTTCCTTGTTTCTCCCTAATTTTCTCTTTCTTTCTCCCTCCCTTTCTTTATCTCTTTCCCTCTGTTTTTTCTATCTCTTTTTCGTGTCTGTTTATTGCTATCTCTTGCTCTCAGTCTATTTCTTTCTCTATTTTTGTATCTTTTTTCTTTTTCTACCTCTTCTTTCTCGCTATTTCTCTCTTTGTTTTTCTTTCTATCTCCTTCTCGCGGCCCATCCGAGTTATTGCAACCCACGCCGGACAACTCGGCGCAGCGGGTGAGACATCGCCCCTCCCCCTCCCCCCCTCCTTCTCCTGTTGAATACCCCTGCGCACGCATATGGTGAGTACGTCAATGTCGCGATTAGTTGCGTCTATTTGTTAAGACACCGACAATACAAGTCGCACTTGCCTGAGCTCCGTCTAAGCTCTGTAAAGCTCTAAGCCCATATTCGACAACCGTTCATCACGTACGACACGCGCATGTTAATAATTTATGTCTCAAGAATAGACATGAGAAAGAAGCCGGCAAGGAAGAGTCTCACGTGACGTGAGACTTCACGCCGAAATCTTTTACGTCGCTCGACTAATCCTTAAGTCTAGACGCAGAATCGTCAAAGACGCAGATGCGAGCTCGATATTAATATATTCGCGAGGTCGTCTCGAGGAGATAATGGCACCGGCGACTTGCACGTTTGATGAGGATTAGATATAGATTGGACCAAGTACATTAGTCTTCAAGTAACGGCTCTTTACAAACAGGAGCTTGTTGCAATGAAAGATGGAACGCGATCGCCGGAAAGCTTGAACGAAGGATTTCTTAATGAAAGATAACACCTTAAACAACGTCTAGCAAATATTGGAGCTGGTACTGGGACGTTTTTTCCAACTCGCCGCTTCGTTTGCATACGCCCGAAGAAACCCATTAAAAACGGGCGCAAGATTGGAGGGACTCTCGCCTTAATGAAATGCATCGGACACAAAAATCTCCCGGGAGCTTTCCAGAGAGCCAAGCAAAAACCTTCATCCACCTGCAACCGTGAGCAAGCCGGCGAAAACTACCAAGAGAAAAGATAAACAGGCAAACACGAAACGCTCCCGGGTTTCCGTTGAATAGACAACAATGAACTCAATTTCTGGCTACCCGCCATTATCTGGGTCGCACATTACGCGCCACACGAGCGGAGTGCGCGCGCTCGCGCGTTAGCAGTTAGCGGCAGGCCGGGCTCGGTAGCTTCAAATGAGGCGATACGAATCGTCCAAGGGACGCGAAGTATAGGAATGAAAGAGAAGGAAATAAGTGAGGAGAAGAAAGATTAGAAGCGGGAGCTACTGGGGGAGTGGCACGGCCTCTGGAGCGAGCGCGAAACGAAACACCAAAGCGCTACCACGAGGCAGATCACAGCAAAGTGTATGTGGCCGACGGCAGCGCGGCGGGCTATAGCTTGCTGGGAGTGTTCCCTAAGTAGATCAGACTCGGCCGCAGGGTTTGCCGAGCTCTCGTTGTTCGGGGGATAACAACATGCAAAAAATAGTGTGGAGAGAGAGAGAGAGAGATTTAGTAAGATGGAGCAAGGGAGAGTTCGTAATAAGCGGAGTAGCGACGCCACGCGGTCACGCATCTTGCCTCGGGGCTGATTCAGTGTACAACAGCGGCGTGCAGGCGTTATAGGCAGGTTCGATCGTGGTAACAGGCTAGGCTATCAGTGTGTTGCGAGTAAGGGCTGTATAACGATATGCAAAAATGAGAGAGAGAGAGAGAGAGAGAGAGTTCGTAATAAGCGGAGTACTGACACCACGCGGTCACGCATCTTGCCTCGGGGCTGATTCAGTGCACAATAGCGGAGTGTAGGCTTTATAGGTGGATTCGATCGTGGTAACCGGCTAGGCTATCATTGCGAGGCGGGTAAGGGCTGGGATAGCAATATGCAAAAAATACGAGAGACAGAGAGTTCGTAATAAGCGGAGTAGTGACGCTACACGTCACGCATCTTGCCGCGGTGCTGTTTTAGTATACGGTAGTGGCAGCAGAGGCGTTGTCAAGGGGGGTTCGATCGTGGTAACGAGGCTAGAGAGTAAGTATAAGGGGCCGGGCAATGGGTAACGGGGCGGAGTGGACGGGTTTCGCGAAGTGCGGTACGCCCCAGCTAACCACGGGCCCTTCACAGCACCGCTGATTACTTCGTCGACCCAAGCGGTCGAGACGGCAGGCGACGAGGGTGGTCTCTGTGACGTGAGAGTCACGAGCTGCTGCTCTGTGCGGTCGCGCAACTATATACATGGCAAAACTACGTATCGTGACCGATACGCTATACCCTGCGCGTAGTCGCCCTTGTATCGTGCAGTGGCGTGAAATTCGTATCAGGTGTTATACATCCATCACGCCGGCGAACGTATCGCTGCACGCTTTTCTTTCGCGGCGCCGACGTATAGGAGAGTGAGTCTTCTGCTGTTCGCACAGCGGACGGTGATGCAGTAGGGTGTGCTGTCAGTTATGAATCACGCAGGGGCGCCGAACGAAAGGCTCCAATGTCTCAATAAATCAGAAAGACCAATTCGGAGATAGATTTTTGATGAGCCAGCACCATTTGCAGACTGAGTGCAATGAAGTTAGCGATATAGACCACTACATCTGGTCCTGCAAGCGCTTTTGTCCTGAAAGGAAGATGATCGTGGACAGCATAAAAAAAGGGTTTTCCTACGAGTGCAGTGAACAGACTGCGTTTCCTGAAAGGTTCGCCGATTCTTTGCAAGGAAGTGTCTGGTATTCTTTTAACTTTTCTAGGCGACACACGGTGAGACATACCAGATGCAAAGAGACGCTCGGACGAGTGGCTTTCGTAAACCCGAGAACGATGCCCAATAAAAGTTCACTCACCCCTCAACATAGCGCGCGTGGCACCGTTCTTAATTTTTAGTTGTTTTCTATTCCTCCGCTGTATGTCGTCAGATGTCTCCTTCCCCGTGCGTCCTTGTTCTTTGCTGGGCTATTACAAAGCGAAAATGACATATCGACAAGCCTGCGTCGCTACCCTTAGCGATTGCTCCATAGTCTTGTATAATGCCTAAACACTTCACGTTGTGGCGTGCAAGCTAGTCTTTCGTTCAACGCTTAGAGTACTAATTACGTCACACTGCGAAGCACCCGCGGCTTTTGCCAACGTTCAAAGGTTGCTTCAGCAAGCTGAAATGTATCCTCAAGCGAGCACGCATACGACGGCGATCTTAATCGCAACGGAGTAACGATTATGTTCCATACAGAAGACGACGTAATTCGGTCCGTTGTGTTTTCTACGAATCGCCAACGGGCGCTGTGGGCGCTGTTTCGCCGAAGCTTCGAACACGCTCGCAGCTTCCGCGTAATCCGCTGTTGCGCGTACGATATAGACGCACGGAGAAGGCGAGAGCGAAATACGGAAGCTTTTGCGGTGGCGAACCCATAGGCATGCTATACTACTCGTCACAAGTGGGGCTGCTGCAATCGTCTCCGTGAGAAATGGACCGTGCTCTCATTCAAGGTTTCGCGGTGGTATGTGCGCGGGCACAGTGGATGCAAGATCGGGTGCGACGAATCACTGGTGCGGGGCGTTGGTCCACTGAGGGCGTATCCAGGTGCGCGTGTGTATGTGTGTACATCGACGAGCTCACGTGCATGTGAGTGTGCGCGCGAATTCTGAGAGTGTCCATCTATATACACACACGTATACAGGCACACCTTCTTCATGAAAGCAGAGGCCGCATTGTGGCGCAATAAATGTAACGAGCTCCGAAGGGGGCCCGCGAGATCAAACTTCTGACGGAACAGCTCCTCATCGTATATTCGTGCTATCGGACACTGGAATCCGGGCTATAAAAGCAATCAGTTTTCAAAATTAATCTAACTGCGCTGTTTCAAATACATGCCTGTGTGCGTGGTTTCGGGCCCCGTATGCCTTAGCCTGCCTTAGCGTTGTAAGTGCCCCTATGTGTAGACACATGGAGACGGACGACACATATGTATACATACACACATGCGGTATGTATGTATGTATGTATGTATGTATGTATGTATGTATGTATGTATGTATGTATGTATGTATGTATGTATGTATGTATGTATGTATGTATGTATGTATGTATGTATGTATGTATGTATGTATGTATGTATGTATGTATGTATGTATGTATGTATGTATGTTCGTGCATATGTGCGTGAGTACAGTCGCCTTCAAAAGTTTAAAGACCAATAAAGGTCTGAGAAAACATTGAATTTTTCAGCAATTTGCGACTGTATTCGGCAGAACCGCACAGTACATGTTAAAAGGTGGGAAATCTAAACTCAAAGTTGCCCGACGAAGCAGCGCGAATATTCAGCCTTTTATTGTGTCTGGTAGTCCTTAAGCTTTTGACGCGGACTCTACGTACGCATTCGCGTGTCTGTACGCGTGTGTGCGTAAGACGCACTGGTTCTTACAAGCGCTCGCGGGAAGAACGAGCGGTTTAACGTCATAGAATTTTAAAACAAAAGCCAGCAGAAGTGCGACCTGCATATAGGTTGACGAAACGGATGCGAACTAATTTGCATTCTTCAGCGGGTAGGTTACGTTATACCTAAGCCCCAGCGTACTGTATCAGTGTCACGCTGGGTTTCCACGATTCGGGCAGGTTAATTCCCGCCACAGCTGCACGCCCACACGTCGTTTTAATTAGAGCAGACTTTTTGTACGGGAGGTGCTCTCCTAGCCAAGATGGTTTGCCAACTTATGCAAGCGGTGGTTTCATTAGCATTTATTGCTGTATGACGTCGACGAAAAATAACGGCCAACATTATCGCGACGTCTGCATCAATTAAGCTTACAAGCTTAGCGTACAGCCACCGACCAACATCACCACTCGACTGGTTAGTATAACTTACGCCCCACTTCCATTAACTAGACCCTGAACGCTCGGTAATACAAACACTAGTTTAACAAAGCCACCACTCAGTGTCAGCTTGATGAGCGAACTCTCATATAGTTGGTGCTACCAAAAGGAAAGGCCTAAATGAATTCCCCTTAAAGTCATTACCATTTTACGGCGTGTCCGTTCGCGATACAGTTTCGTTGTTTAATTAAAGTAAGCCCACGTGGCACGAACGACGGAACTCGTAACTAAAATAGGTCTGGTTTAGTTTGGACTGTTAGGGCCTCGAACCGTCTCTGGGTAGTACGGGTTTTTAAAATGCTGCGTCGTTGAATATGTGCATCTCATCGCAAGAACACGTGCAGATATCGCTTTGAGGTTCGGAAGGTTCTTCCGCAAATTCTTAAACATGGTGCAAGACCGATTTTAATTTATTGTTTTTTTTCGTGAGACTTCTGGGAAAGGCTTAACGGTACCAGCACAAAAAAATAAGCTTGGTCAGATCAGGTAACCCGATCTGCCCAATCTCAAAGTTACGCGAATATGCAGTCCCACATCCATGCAGTTACAGTAACGTGACTCTTGTATTCGTGTTATTCATTTTGTAAAACTCAGCATTTGTAAAACTCAGCGTGCTGCACTTTTGGGTTGACTACGTTGAACTAACTAGTGGTAACACAAAGCTTGCGATCTTAGAGTGAAAAAAAAAAATTCCTCATTTTCGCAGTGCTTGAAACGCCGTTGGTGCCTAAAGCGAAGGTACATTGGTATACAAGGAGACGACGGAATAATGTCGTGCTTGCAACGTATACCCGATTAACACAAACACTGGGTAAGTTGATAGGTTTCCATGGTGAATGTAAAACAGCGCTCAACAGACGGTACAAAGCGAGAAGTGAGACACACAGCACTGAAGGTGTGTGTCACTTCTTGCTTTTGTCCCGTGCGTCAAGCAAGGGCTGTTTTATATTTATTATAGTAACGCAGCTAGCAAGCGCACATACGTTTATACAGATAGGTCTCTCATAATGCGCTAGAAAACAGAGACTGGAGATAAGATTACAAGCGTGAGCAAGTAGTCTAGACCACTGGTACAGGAAGCAATGATGCTTTCGTCGTTCCAGAGTTTGCGCAGAATTAGTTGCAATCATGTGCTACCGAGTTACGTATAGATACGTTAATTAATCACAAGCGGCGAGCGGTGAAGGCACACTCGATGGGAACGCTGCAATGCTGAAAAAACGTTTTACGAGTTCGCCAAATTCGCATTTCACGAAAGTGTTTGCAGTGTTCCACCAACAAATTACATTTTTTTGAGAGGTTTCTTTCAGAATGCCGTGGCGTTATTTAACCTTGTATGTGATAAAGCACCCGTACGTTATACGCGACACCTCCTGTTTTCTTTGCTACGTCGTGGTTTTATCTTGGCTTGCACGTAATAACGAAAAGGGTATGCTTAATGACCCACACATTCAAGAATAAAGGGGAAGTCGGCGCCAAATTTATGTTCCAACATCAACCATATCAAGAAAAAAAAAACTCTGGTAACTATTATGGATGGCACAGGCCACATTTTTCACTACACAAAAAGAATCAATAATACTTTGACTTGGGCGAGTTGGTACGTACTTCGGACGAATGCAAAGAACGCTGCGTGCCTTTGGAGGAAAGTGATCACGTTGGTCCTACTTTCACCCCCATTTTATACTCCGTTCTCTCGAACATCACTCAGCCTCCCTTTTATAGGTCACGCTGCAGGTCGCGGGCATCCTCGATGTTCTAACAACGCATTTCTGCCGACCAACGCAGCCTATATATAATGTAGAACAACGAGGGGAGGCCTGACCCCGACCGCATATTAATCGACGACCACAAGCGGTCGCGTTCAGCGGTTGGTATTCAATAAACACACAAAAAAGTGCGAGGCTTTAAAAGCAACCGAGAATTACGCAGGCGCTCGTTCCCTTCCTTCACTTTCTGCGAGGTTACAACCTCTGCAGACTCGTTCACGGCCGAACTAAGTTATGCAGATTGTTATCGCGAGGGGGCCCTTGCGTCGTGCTGAGCGAAGAATCGCGCGTGGGCTACCCGCTCTGCACAGAGTAACCCTACGCCGGCGCCCAACTACTTCGCATTCTCTTAGCGTGTAGAGAGCGTACAAGAAAGTGAAACTAGATTGGCCTTATACCAAAGTAACGAAAGAACAACCAGCTAAAGCAGACAAAAATAGCGCTTACAGACAAGAACATGGCAGGCTCGTTGCTAAAACCGAAACCGTCTAAAGGATCATTCGTGAGAGATGATGCATGCGCGGAGTACAATGTAATACGGCGCCCAAGCATCGATTATAACGTCAGTTTGGTCTTGTTTCAATACTTTTTTTTTTCTTTTGCGTTCTTTTGTTCGCTACTACCGAACTCTTGGCGGTTATCTTCACGCCCGGGCTCTCCTTTTTTCGTCTGCTATAACGTTCACAGCGTCGTCTGCTCACGCATCGTCTGCTGTATATACCGTCCGTTATAGCGCGTTCCTGCTTTCTGGTCAGGAGGTCGACTGGGAAAGTGATTCACCGCATAAACGTTTGGCTTTGGCTCTGGCTTTCGCTTTGGGATCGAGCATTATGCGGCACGCTACGTTCATTTGCCGTTGGCTTCTCTAAAGTGGTTCGCTTCCCGGACGTTCGGCTCGGCTTGGATCGTCGTTGCCAGAAATAGGAGAGCCAGATCAGTTAAGCGAGAACACGCAGCTCGCCTGGTAGTCTGCATGAGCGCCGCAGACGAGCGCACTTAAAGGGTAGACCGTACGTCTGGATGCCCATGTAAGGTTAACCGACGTGCCTTGATTTCTTTTCTTGATCTGCGCAGATCCTTGCGCAAAAAACAAGAAAGCCTTCGGCAGCAGTTGGGCGCGGATGTGTATTGGTTACAGCGACTGGGTGTAATAATTCGCGCATTGATCACGCGATAATTTGCGTGCAGTACATGCTGCCTTCTCGTGTTTCAGTTGGCTCGGACGACGCTGTGCGCATGCAGATTGCTCTATAAAGAATGGCTCACAGACACTGGGACGGCAGCACTGCTTCCTATACACGTGCAGAAGGTGCTGTACAGAACGGACGTGGGTTATTGAGAAAAGCAAATGAGAGAAGGCCGGACTTGGTAGTTCTGTGCAGCTGTTCAAGTTGCACGTGTCGTTGTGGACGTTGCGTGCGCGTTTGGTGAAGGTGCATAAGGTGTGCTGTGCACTGAAATGAGCGGAACATAATTTGCGATATCTCAACGTCGGTCGAAAGCAACGTTACTAGAACAAACTCAGTTTAAAAGCTCCGCCGGAGAGGCGGTCCGCGTGGCGGTCGTGAGAACTAGTGGCGCTGCAGTCACGTCTAGCTCCCGCGGCTGGCGCTTGTGATCGGCGCCGCCGATGTACGAGCGCACGTGGGTTACAGCGTCGTCTGCGCGTTGTTAGCTCGTCATTTTTGCGACTGTTCTTGACCAGGCTTAGCGTCTTGTACGAAGTGATGTACGAAGCGTAACGAGGCCGAACAAATTCACAGTGCGGTATGCCGACTTGCTTTGCGCCGGGCTGCAAGAGCGGCTACCGCAACGACGACTCCGCTTCACGACGCTTCTTCGGACCTGCAAAAGACCCTACGCCATTCAAGCTTTGCATGGCAAAGATAGAAAGCTTACTGCGAAATGCAAGGTCTGTGACGTTCATTTTGAGAGTGACACCATTGTAAAGCACTATCGTCGTGTCGTTGCGGGACAAGCAGTTTTTATCCCACGTGGAAAGTGGGAACTCGCGCCAGGTGCCGTGCCGCGCTTGTTCCCAGGACTTCCACCCCACATTTCAAAGCCAAAATGTTCGGGGTTTAGGCGCAAATCCCCCCCCCCCCAAAAAAAAAAAACGCACGGCGTCCCGCGAAAGCCCAGTGCTCAACTTGGAGGAGCCGCGAGAAATAGAACAGCAAAACGAAAGGCAGGCGATTGCATATATACGCTACCGAGAATGAGAGTTGCATCACACTGACATTCGATCAGTTGTCAGCTGTCGCTATGCCTTCACAGCAGTGGATTTTCGAGAGATTTTACGACGAGGTATTGAACAAGATGTGTGGAATATTTTACACTCGCCGGCTCGGGGATGGGCTGCTCAGCGCAAAACTTTGACACGGTACACATAGAAAAGAGGAAGACCAGCGCTGGTCCTCGTCTTTTCTATGCGTACCGTGTCAAATTTTTTGTGCTGAGCAGTTTAATAATGGAATACCAACTAGCCCAATCCCACACTTTGCTTCGGGAAGGGATACTTACTTGTGCAAAAGATAATTGTAGTTGACGAGCAGTTTAACTGCGTAGTGAACGGCTACAGCACGAAACGCAAACGGCTGTCGTACAGTGTAAAGTGCTGCGGGCATGGAACATCTGCTCGGTGAAGTTGAATACTGACGACTCTTCTAGCGACAGAGTACGCGCGAATAACTGCTCGGTGCTCACATCACGGCCGATCTGTTCGAATTAATTAAGGTACCGTAGAAGGATGCGACGTAGAAAGATGAGACACCAAAAATACAACTATCCGCTGAAAAAATTGCTCAGAGAAGACATCTATTCGATGTAATCGCACACTGAGATTTCATTTACCGAGTTCTCGTAAAATGTTCTGATTTTGGGTCAGTATCCCTTTAACCGTCGCGAAAACGTGTCTTGTAAACATTGCAAAGCGTTGGTAATGTTTTTCGAGAAAGTTTTTTTTCAATAAACTGTAGAAACATGAGTACTGTTTTTCTAGAACGTTTTTGTATCTCGAGCTTTGTGCACTATAAAGGCTTTTACAAATGTGTTGGGTTGTTCTTGGTCTAGATAAGATGGCAGCGGCTAAAATTGTAGTGATAGTTATAAAAATTACTCTGAAAACCCTCATTCGCTTAGAAATACCTATGCTTGGAAGTTAAGTGCAATGTAGACAGCTCAAATATTGTCAAAGGGTCGTGACGTCGACGAAGGCAGCAGTCAGCAGGTACGAGATGAAACTCTTTATTTGACCGAACTTGTGGCCGGGAAATTGAAAGTCAAACTACAGCAATACACTGATAGCGGCGAACAGAGCGTCGACCGTCGATCAACTGACAAGCAGTCAAGCGCGTCGGCTTTTATACAGGCGCTATCGAACTTTCCAGCGATATCGCTGGTGGCGGCGTTATCTCTCGACAAAGCTGGAACATTCGCGTGCAGCGCGCAATCTTACGAAAACGATCTATTACAATCGCGAAGCTTCTCGAACACTGCTTCGTGGACAGCGTTGATAAGCGTCCTTGCTGGTCAAACCCGAATACATCAAAATAAAACAAGTGGGCGTGGCAATATAGACCGAACATCGATTCTTAGCCAATCAATGAACAACGCACGCGGGCCAATGCATACAGACGACCTTATGCATATGCTCCAAAGCATCCACCTAACTAGTACAATAAGAAAGTTGTCGCGCAGTTTCCGCGAGCAACTGCGCGGCGCACCGCAGCGTTATGCCGTGGCAGCAGACGACGCGCCGATAGTGGCGCAAGACGGAACTGCAGCGCCGCTAGTTCTCGCGACCGCCGTTCGGACCACCCTCCTCCGCTGGCGGAGATACGGAGCTTTGAAACTGAGTTTGTTCTAGTAACGTTGGTCGAAAGCATATACTGTATAATTAGGTACATTTGGTGTATATGACGCATCAGATATCATGGCGTGTATGTGAAATGTGAGGTGATCATGCCCTATCTCGTCAACACTAGCCTACAGCAGCAACAAGTAGCAACAACTGTCTCCATTTCCCTTTCAAGCGCGTCCTTTTTTAATCATTAGATGCAGACCTCCAACGGCAAGAACGTGAATACGTGCGTGTAACAACAACAACAACTACAACCATCTGGCTTAGCTCTTTGTTATTATAAGCTTTCTTAGGTAATATTAATCTGTGCAAATATTACGCGCTCTGGAGTCTCACACGCCTCACTTGCAGTCTGTAAAGGATTACTAGGAAACTTTTATCAGAAAATTTCAATTTTAGCCTTGAAAATGACGTTTCTAGGCGCACTCAAAAACTGTTTCTTAAGTCCCAGTTCAATTCAGAAGTAATTCGTTTAATTAATAATTATTTTTACTGGATTCCAAGCACATTTGACCGCTATACCTGATCCAGGCCTTCGTTGTGACGTCAACGAGCTAAATGAGTGAGGATGGTAATTAAAACAAAAAAGCTTGAAACTCGCTCTCTTATTCATCTCCAAATGTTAGCATCGAAATTCAGCCGCCAGGTAACGAATATGAAGCCTCGATTTTGTTCTGGCACGAGCCAACCTTTCGCTGAGATAAGCAAACTGGAACATGCTGAATGCCGTACGGGACCACCGAGTACTCGTGTATCTGAGGCGTCTCGCCCTATGCTCGCGCGTATAGTTTCGCAATAGCCGCTTTCTGAGAAAAAGCAATCAAGCTTACTCGTTTTAGTGAAGCACTCTTGCTCAACGTTATCCATCACACCCGCAAGGAGTCGCTTCTCTCCAAAGAACGCCCCCCCCCCCCCCTTTCCCACCTCGCCCTCGAATGTGAGAAGACGATGCTTTAGAGACATAAAAAAAAAAGGGAGGACTTCGGAGAAACGTCCACTCAAGGTCACCCCTACCCTCATCTTCCTCCAAAATGCTAACGAGCTGCTTGAGAAGTTTTTTTTTTTTTTTAAAAAAAAAGGACATCAAAGAAGCTGCGATCCCGAGAGGATTAATATTTACTCTCCCGTACTCGAGCACGCGCGTCGCCATAACAACAGAATGTCGCAATCCGACTCTAAGCTTACCGCCATATCTTGCAGAGTCTGAGCGTTGACCCCCATCCCTCGTTAGACGCGTGTGCGTTCTCTTCTCAGAGTTTCAGCACGGGCGGTGATCCAAGACATGTTGCAGCAATTCGCTTGTGTTAATTTTACAGTGCTGCCCTCTGCCGTTTTGGAAGGGTTTTGGGTAGGGGCCGGGACAACCCGTGTCGCTAGAACTAAAGCCTCCGAGATCGAGACGCGTTTCGCACCATTGCCACTAGGGGAAAGACGCATGCGCCGTGGCATCTAGAAAAAAAGAAAGGCGTTTGTTAAAGGGTCCCTGAGGTAGCCGCAACAGCTGTACGAATTATACAGTCGACCACGGGCATTACGAGATAGAAATATTCGGTGTAGGTGCAGCGGCACCTGCGATGTAAGGGATAAGCTTTACATTTAATTACACTGAATTACCTTGACTGCTAACAGTAACCACTGTTAACCAAAACTAGCCACCGGGTAGCCAGCAGTTGTCAAACAGTGTTGGCATTTGGCGAGTAAACACGGTAGGCCATCTCCAAACAACCGCTCCGCTTCACACATTTTCGAACACTTTTGATTTTTTTCGACTCTGCCCCTCCTAATGGTAAACCATGTCCTGGTGCTCCTTTGATACTGCGCTTCTTTGATCCAATACTGCATTGATCAAGCACTCCTTTGATCCAATGCTTCTTGAGGAGCACTGACTCTACTGGTTTACAAGCTCCAAGTGGCGTTCACAATTCATTATGGCGCTGTTTCAGCTCGGAAAGGCGTTGACATCGACAACAACTGCTACTGACTTTGATTACACTTGTCCCGTTAAAAAAAGCTGTTAGAATTTCGTGACTAGAGCAAGTGGAATTTATGGAAACTTAGACTACCGATGTTGTTTAAAACTCTCGAAATACGCCAGAATTATATTATGCCTAAGGGCAGACTTTCGAAAAAAAAATACGCAAGAAAAAAATTATTACAAAAGAAGCTCAAGTACCAAGTTTGCAACAGTGCAAGTTAGCGAAGGATACTGTGTAAACTGCGCCTCCTAATGCATCCAAACAACGACAGTCTTGTCAACAGTTGCGGTCTTTACTTAATACGGCCTCTGAGATGTACGCGCGAGACGCCACCACTCTCGAAGTCTGAGCGGCGCGTGATGTGAAGAGCAAATCGCCAAAAACGCGCGAAGCCCTTGTTGACGTGTTCGTGCCACTTGGCTTTGGCTTGGCTGTGTCTTTGGCGCATTGGAACGTGCGACATGACCATGACAATCGGTCAGTCTTCCTTTTTTTTTTTTCGTGCGCATCTCGAAGCATATATCGGTATACACGAAAACGCTGAGCATGGCTTTGCAGGTTCCGAAATTACGATATATTCGACGACATATTTCACATGTATGGAGGCAAACGAGGCAGCGTTGCCATGACGACCGCCGGCCCGAACCTAGATTAAAATAAAGTAGAGCACTTCTTTAACCTACCTCTGTTTTTCATTTTAAGCATTCGCATTGCCTCAGCAGCGAATAAAAGATTTTTCTGATACGTCATTCCTTCATTTTTTTTAAGACTTCGGACGTAATCAGTGGCCCAGACGACGGGATTTGATGAATAACAGAGGCCCACGGTCCAGAATAATTGACGATAAAAAAGGAGGACTTCACAGAAACAGAAAAATTAGAATAAAAAGTAAAAAAAAACGATGGAAATAAAGTACATGTAGATTGATGCATTATGACGGAGGAGACATGCAAGACATATACGGGCCCCTTTCGAATAAGCCAAATATATGCCCGTGTTTACTCAAACATAAGGGGCCCCGACTTTTCTTGAGCCCACGACGTATAAACGAGGCGACTCTCGGTAGACGATCTAAAATTTCGGGGTAGCGCATGCTTTACGCACGAAACGTCGTCCTTGTGTACGCGAGTTCGCACGAACTTGCGTGAGGGGTTTGAAAGGAAGACTAGTCATATTTACAAGGACACGATGAATCGGTTTAGATTGATAAACTCCACTCTGAGAACTCTAATATCGTTAATTTCACCATCTTAGTCTTATTAATAGGTGAGAAAATCAAGGTCATAAGTTTCACTTTTAAATTTCTCGGCGAAGTCTACGCGCGTGACGTCACGGAATTCAAAGCGTATTTTTCGTATTTTGGCGACATTACCTCAAGGAAATTTCCTGAAACTTGGCATGTTAAGTGTATATATGGTGCCATCAGAGGACAACGCACTTCATTTTTTACCGAGAGGCGAAAATGTTTGAGGCCCGCGTACTTATATTTAGGGGCACGTTCAAGAACCCCAGGTGGTCGAAATTTCCGGTGCCCTCCACTACGGAGTCCCTGATAATCATATCGTGGTTTTGGGACGTTAAACCCCACACATTATTATTTTTTACCAATTCGGAACTACGAAGGACCTAGTGAACGCCGTCAAAATCTATGACGTCACGGCGTTTGGTGCAGGAACTTCAATGTGACGTCAACACCCTCATTTTTTTTGTCGCTCGTTTTCTCGCTTACCACGCGTCTTATTGCGGCAATTGTCGTGATTTTGGAATTGAGAGAAAAATTTACTGAAATAAGGAAAACCGTTTTTCGCTTTAGTGTCGCTTTAAATTTAAAAAAAAAGATAAAGTACGATGCTCACGATCTCGCGCACCCGGAGGGGTCGCGAGCTCTCATATTTTCTGGACTGATCGGTTTGCGAAAAAGCTACAGCGCTCCTTGTAACGAGATAAATAAAATCGCTGTCTCGTCACGACGATAGAGAATAAATAGAATAGATACGGATAAAACAAGAGCACTGTTCAAGCAGACCACGCTGACGAGCGCAGAATAAAAAAAAAACATATATATGAACGATTCGCCGCGATTCGCTGCATATTTAAGCCGAATTGGAAATTATGCCCCCAGAGGACCGGGCCGTATTTCATTTTTATTTCATAGGTTTTTTTTTCAGGAAAGCTTCTTATTTACGACAGAGTACGTAGTGGTTTGCCTCGGGCACTTCGTGTATGGATGGTTGCACGAGAAAAAAAGAAAGCGCTCGCTCTTGTGTCCTAAATCTAATTTTTCGAAAATTGGGTCGATGAATTATATGCGCATTTCGGCAGCGTTATTCGATAAACGTGGAAACGCTTGAAAATATGGGGCAGGGGTAAGAAGAAGGGGAGGGGGGAGGGCCGACACACATCATTGTTAACAAGAATGAAGAAAGAATGACGGAAACGGAAGGGAGTTGCATAATATATGAATGTATATATTACACCGTAACTTTTCAAGATCACACTCGGCACTTATTACGGGTAACTTAATTACGAATCAGTATAAGTTGTACTACAAGCTCCGCAGTGCTTCATGCAATTTGAAAAAACCGCGCTTCTCATAATCCGCTATTCAACTTTGGCAGTAGTCCTTGCTGCTACTGGCCACACCTACGTAATCAGCAGAGCGTTCGTAATCAAACAACTTTCTACGCGGAAGGAAAAAAAAAAAAACAAATCCCGCGGTTTTACGTGCCGAAACGAAAACAATCATTACTAAGTACACGCCGTGGGGGGTGACACATGTGGATTCATGTTGACCACCCAGGCATTTATTAATTTGTGGGGTTTTACGTGCCAAAACAACGACATGATTATAAGGCACGGTAGCGCGGAGGGCTTCGGAAATTTCGACCATCTGGTGTTCCTTAACGCGCATTGACATATCACAGTACACGGGCCTCTATAGCGCTTGGCTTCCATCGAAATGTGACCTCTGCAGCCGGGACCGAACCCGCGACTTTCGGATCAGCAAGGCCACCTGGGTGTTACACCGGTGTCAAGCGATTACTTCTGATCGCGATCGGGCCTGATCCGGATCGAGTTTCTTGATCACGATTGGCTTCCTTACGCAAGATGCAGAAGGGAGACAATCACTGTTGAGCAATTTGATCAGCATCGAGCTTAATCACAATCGGCAGTGCACCGTATAGCACCGGTATTATATAACGTGATCCTAAATCCATACAAGCGCACTGGCGCTCCTACCCAGCGTTACATGTCGAACGCGTTGCGGTGAGAAGTTAGACGCGTCTATAGCAACATTAAGTTACGAGTTATTCAAGCTATACGTCGACTCACACCTTTCACTATTCCCACTCCACGCTCCAGTATCACGAAGGAACTCAGGGAGGTGCCAAAGCACCTCTCTCCTATGCGGGGTGTCCCAGTTGACGTTAGCCAAGCTCAAACAAAGGAAGAGTAAAGCGGTCACATTATGAGGTTATTAGCCTTTAAGAAACTCGGTGATAGGCATACTTTCCCGCCGCAACACAGTTCTTGCGAAGCAATTTGTAATTCGAAAACAAAACAATTAAAAATTTAAACAATTAACAAACCCCTGTTCGACTAGGGTTAGCTGTGACGCGCCATGTATATCACAGGACGAATTAGTTTGCATAAGATCAACGTACACTTGGAGAATCCCCACGGACCTTCAGGGATATACTCAGATGGGCATTCAACCGTCAGCTTCGACTGGAAGGTGGCAGGCACTCGCGTTGTGCTGGCGGCATGCGACACGAACCAACGCAGGCGTGCGGCACACTACCGCTGTAAGTCCGCTAGGTGTGGACGAGAGCTCCGCAAATTCCAGCGTGACGGGGCAGTTTTGAGACGGAAGGCGTTCGGCGCGCAGTGGCGTGGTTGGCGCGGTCCCACACCTGACGCCGGAGCCGCTAGACCGAATTTCATCGCACGCTATAGACTATGTTACGTAAGGCATATAGGCGCCGCCATCGTGGGCCGTTAAACGAATGTTTTCTTAATTTTGTATCTTCTGACGCGAACTGACAAAGTCAGGAAACGCCGAATGCACCAACCCAACAATTTTCATGTGTATACGCCCACCGTAACACTGTTCGTTTAGTTGTTCAAGATAAAACACGGCAAGGTCAACAGCCCAGCATGGCGGCACCGAAACCCGTCCGTAAAATAGTCTATAGCTTCGGCCATACATACATACATGCAACTTTAATGAAAAGTCCTGCGAGTTAGGACGGACGAATTTCGGTTTCCATGCACAGTTGCGCTGTAGAAATGAACAACAGAAAATTTCCACTCAGAATAGTCATTCCATCTGCTTTTATTTATGTTATCTTTTTCACACACGCCTCAATTATATTAATGAAAACTCAAGCCAACAGAGGGTCTGATGTTTCTTTTTTTTTTTTGCAACACATTTGCTGAAACGAGTGCTCCTGACAAGATTTACCGCTGCAAGGACGACCATCGCGATGCGTAAAAACAAAGAAACGATGAAATAACCAAATGATGAAATGGCGAATGAATTAATGGCCGGAAAATACGAAGGAGAGAAAAGCGATCAAAGGACGGGGACATAACGAAGTTGCAATAGCGAAGACACGGGCTTGCATTCAAGAGGAACCGTAGTTCGTATCTAGCGAGCTGGGGGGGGGGGGGGGGGGGCATTCGGATAGCGATTAAGCATTGACAAGTGCCAAGCGTTTGAATACTTCACGAGCAGAACGGAGTGCTCCGTTCACCACCCCCATTGTTTCGGCGACGCATCTACAAAACTTTCAAAGGGTCTTGCATGCACCGTTCGAGTGGATTACGTCCAACGGACAGCGGTTTGCATCAGCAGATTGAGCCAGCACAAAAGCGTCACGTGGTCTTATTCGATAATTTATGCAAGAAAACGGCGAGTGTGTGTTTTCTCTCACTTGTCGCTTTTTTTTTTCTTTTTCGTAGCACACGCTGATCCCTTCAAAAGACGTCAATCCAATATAAAATAAAAATAAAAATAAAACAAAGGCCAGCGAATAGGAAGAAAGGAAGGGCCGAACGTGGATTCAATCATTGTTTAACTTTGACCCGCCTGTAGTAAATGGGCTTATATAGCTTACCTTATAGCGCTCACAGCACTTTCGCACTATATTATGCAGGAAATTCGCTTCTAGGCCACCCCCACTAGTGTTTTGCTATATTACTAGACGTGCCCTGAATGAGTTAACGGTTTCTAATCTTATCCTTCATTCGCATCGGTTATCCTAGGGCAAGGTTAAAAGGGTGCAGCGGCGTAGTAATCGTCCTTTAGCCAGTGTCTAAGCGTCGAACAGTCCGAATTGTGCGCTTTGGAGTAGGCGCGAATTAAATTGTTACATCACGCTGACGTGCTTAGACAGGAATTTCGGAGCAAAGTTAAGAAAAAGTTAAGCTGTACACTCAATTTTTTCTCATTTTTTTCATTTAAATTTTTGCTGTAAAGCTGGAAAATGGGATAACCGACGTGCCTTTATACTTCAATCTCTCGACAGCGACCCACGCATGACGGAACAAAAGTGAACTTCTGACTTCGAAATCAACGGCAGTACAGCATATGATGAATAACCTATTAGTCTTACTTGAATTGCCGCTTCTCTTCAATGTCAGTCTAAAATCTAAACTGAGTACCAAGGGAGTGAGGAAGACTGCTGGGTTTGTATTCGAGCGATCTAATATTCACGTACCCCTAATTTTAAAAAGACACAGTCCGCGAGATTTGTACAGAATAACGAAACATACACATTTCGACAAAGAGTATAAGGACACTCGACATCGCTGCTTCGTTAGTCGCGGTTCCAGACCAATGGCCATGAAAGCTGGAGTGGTTTGAGATTTTCGTCTCCGGAAACTTTACATAAACTATGTCCTTTTCTATGTTTCCTGTATTTCGTTTCCTCCATCTCTCTCTTTCTCATCGTTTTGTTCCCTTTCCCCAATCCCTCAGTGTAGGACAGCCAACGACCTGCCGCGGTGCCCTTGTAGTTACGTTGCTTGACTGCTGACCCGAAGGTCGCGGTATCGAATCCCAGCGGCGGCGGCGGCCGCCGCATTTCGATAGAGGCGGAAGTTCTAGAGGCCCGTGAGCTTAGATTTAGGCGCACGTTTACGAAACACAGGTGGTTCAAATTTCCGGATCCCTTCACGACGGCGTCTTTCATCATCATATCGTGGTTTTGGGACGTAAACCCCCAACAATTACTATTATTAGGATAACCAACCGGAAACCTTCATGGTTAACCTTCCTACCTTCTGCATTTCTATTTACTTTCTCCTCCTCCTTTTCTTTCTTTTTTTTTGAGCTTTCTATTCAGAGCATGCTGTTGTTTGCAGAGAAGCGCTGTCAGAGTAAGTGGATTAGGAGACTTATAGAGGAGACGACGTGCTCCACGGCTTTACCGCGGTTAAAATCATTCTCCAAGCGATGAAGCGGACTTTATGGAATTTTAAATTAGCTCTCGACTGGCTCGGCTAAGAGCATTAAGTCGATGGAATAAAATGGGGCGCTGCAGCCGACCGCTTTTCCGAGGATCAAAAGACTTCAAACTTCAATTTTATTTTTCCAAAGGTCAGTTGGGGAGGCAGTTTTACTGCTTGCTCGCGGTTTCGCGCTGAAATACCAGGTAGTCCTGAACCTATAGAAGTGGGAAAGGGGGGGGGGGGGGGGTTGATGGGTTTAAGTGGAGGGAGGGGGGAGGAGTGGTAGAGGCTGCAAATTACCTCTTAGCGCCGTGCGGCGTGAAATGCAAATATGGCCTATTCATTATTGTAATGAGGAACGCCCGGTAAGTCAAACTGAAGCGTACAATAAGCCGCGCCTCTCCCGTTAGGAGTGTCAAATGTTTGTTGATTCTATAGAGACAATTTTGTGAGGGACGTTGTTAAGCCTGTGCCTCTCCGTTTGTCATTCAACGTCATTCGTGGCTTTTTCGTAGCTTCCTTGGTGAAAATACGCAGCTCCGTTATGGCACTGGTGGTAAAACCTTAAAAGTGCAAAGAGCCAACTTTGTAGATTTAGACCGGGACCTCACATCTGAATACGTCGAAACGAATAATTCGTTTTTCTCGGCAAACACTGCGACAATATTGATTATGTCTGCTGCGTCTTACATTAAAAAATAAAAGAAACTAAGACGTACTGACTCTTAGAAGCAGACTATTAATTAAGGTCTTCATATCTATTTTTTTATAAAGAAAGACTGCGAAAGAAAATGTTTCCAACTGCTTAACACATCAATAATCATATCGCGATTATGTACGCTGCAACTATTAAAACATACACAGGAAAAAAGACTGAAGTGTTATGTATGTCGCGTCAAAATATACCACTGATTAGAGGGTACAGGACTTTTGCGAAGGCTTCGCCAACGTTGTAGCGATTGCAGGTTAAACTGCACGCTCGTACGTCAAGTTTGAGCACTTTCAATACTCCGACAGATGTAGTTTACAGAAATGCAATATATGAATTCTGATCGCAGAACTACGGAGCTTTTAAGCTTCGATATGTCTATTTTCTAACCTAGCTATTTTGGATTTAAGTGAATTTGTTGAATATATTTCGCCACACGAGTACATCCATGCAGGTAAGTGACGAGGGTGGCAGGATGAAACCTGCATATGGGACGCTTGCCCAGCTCCCAGCGAAAAGCGGACAATTTCTGCCGATTTCTGACGATTTCTGCAGACCCTATAGCGGTCCAAACTGCCGTTTCAGCAGTCACTAGAATTTACCTTTCTCTGCTATAAATGCAGAATAACTCCATTTAAATCGGTCCTCATTTAGCTTACATCGGCTGCCTCACAAGGGTCACTCTGCTTGCTGCGTTCAAATAACAAGTTCGCAATAATCGTTGCGTTAATGACAGTCCCCTCAGGTAATTAAATTGAAGCTAGTGTAAGCCAGGTTCTCGCGGTAAAAACGCCGTAAAAAAGGAAGTACATTTGCATCCTTTATTTTTTGGGGGGGCGGGGGGGGTGCACTAATGTAACGACAATATACGGTATTACGAAAAAACAGCACGTGTTCATGCGGTTAAAAAGTTACGCCGGACCCTGTACGCGTACAAAAAGTCAGCTTTGTCACTTTTCAGGCGTCGGCATTATGCTCAATTACGTATGCATGCACGCACGCATAATTAACCACATTTCTCGAGTACGGGCATGTATAATTAGGCACAGATTTCGTTTCCCCCCTAATTGCGCAGCTTGCATTGAAGGGCGATGTCGGTTTCGGATAATGCGCGCGTGCCCTATTAGAGATAATTAGTGCTTACACGCGAAAAGGCTTTTAATTTTAAATACAGCTTTACAGTAGCACGTGCCAGAAATCAAATACATCGCAGATTACGACGACAGTTTTTGGGAGCCTTAAGTAAGCAAAAATGAAGTCTGAGCTTGGGGTGACTGGGATTTTCATGTTCAAGTTCAAGAAAAATGCAGAAATGTCTGACGAGACAAACCCAGAACTGTTTTGAATGAAACAAGGTAAATTCTAGTGACTTATAGAAGCAGAGTATTTATTAAGGAGTGATGTTTTTTCGTAAAGTCTTAGAATATTGCTTAGTTAACAAAAATCTGAAGCACGTGTTGTTCACATCGAAGGAACAGATGTCTCAGTGGTGAAAATATTCATCTGTTGGAGAACCTAAAGTGGAGAAACGTGGTATATCAATGTTCACGTTACATAAAGTTGTTTGTAATGCATATGGTGCCAAAGTGCTGGTCAGGATTTAGTGGTATATTAAGCAGCGGTTTACAATACGTGAACTTCGTCAGCTGGAGTTGAAATATTTGTGGTCTGTTTTCGTTTTACAATCCTGACCTACGAAACTCCAAACTTCAAAACTACGCGTTTTAAAATCTCTGGACCTTTATCAATCCATTGGAGAGAACAAAAACGAAAAAGTGCAGACGACTAAATTTCAAAAAAAAGAAAAATGATTTTCTAGTTGACGTGCTCATTTCTATGGGAAACAATAGAAGGACTGGATGAACAACAGGGCGTGGTCACTATTCATCGCTACTCCGCCTGTTGGACGATGATTATGACACACCAAGTGATCACCTGAAAGGACACACATTACGTGAACCACAGTTACACACATAGGCGTGCGTCCAGCGGGGGGGGGGGTGGCAGGGGGGGCCGCCTCCCCTAATAACCTAAGAGGGGGGGGGGCGCAAAATCTGCCCCATACATTGACACCCTATAGTCACCTAAGGTGGAGGGGCGCGAAACCTGTTTCGTACATTCACTTACAAGGGGGGGGGGCGCTGCGAAGAACCTTCGCCCCCCCCCCCCCCCCTGATAGGGAACCCTGCGCACGCCTAAGGTTACACACATTACTCCACCCTGCGCACGCCTAAGGTTACACACATTACTCCACAGGCCATTTGCCTTCGTGGGACGACTGCACCACTGCCCTATTACTGCACTACCGCTCAAGCACTGGTCGTCGATTCATCACTGTTCAGTGCCACGTCTGTAAGCGCAGACCACTCGGACCTAATTCGTCATGTTTTAAGTTATAACGTTTTAAATGCGAAGCATTTCTTAGCGAACTTCTGCGAGTTTGAGCGTATCTATCTATCTATCTATCTATCTATCTATCTATCTATCTATCTATCTATCTATCTATCTATCTATCTATCTATCTATCTATCTATCTATCTATCTATCTATCTATCTATCTATCTATCTATCTATCTATCTATCTATCTATCTATCTATCTATCTATCTATCTATCTATCTATCTATCTATCTATCTATCTATCTATCTATCTATCTATCTATCTATCTATCTATCTATCTATCCGCCTACGACTTTGTGCTCTCCTGGCCGTTTCGTTAATCGGATGTATACCAAAATTGCTATGGAATAACATGACCGCATTACGAACATAAATGACAGGTCATAACATGAAAATCATGACATGCATGTCATGAACAGCATGATTTACATTCCACGGCCTTGGGCCTCTTGCGGCCATTCCGTTAATTTCATATATACCAAAACTGGTATGACGTGACAAAAGTTCATGGCGAACATAATGACAGGTCCTAACGTGCAAATCATGGCAAGCATGTCATGTGCGGCATGATTTATATGACATGGTCTCGGGGAGCTCGCGGCCGTTTAAATGAATGGATATAAACGAAAACTGGTATGACGAGACCTTTCGACATGACGAACATAACTGACACGTGGTAGCATGAAAATCATGACACGCGTGTCATGCCGTCATGATTTACATGCCGCGCTCATGACGCACTCGCGGCCGTTTCGCGGGCTTGATATACACCAAAATTGGTATTGCACGACGCGACTGTATGACGAACGTAAATTAGAGGTGGTAACATGAAAGCCATGACATGCACGTCATGTATGTTATGATTTACATGCCACGCTCATGGTGCATTCGCGGCTGTTTCGCTGGCTTGATATACACCAAAATTGGTATTGGGCGACGCGACTGTATGACGAACGTAAATTAAAGGTGGTAACATGAAAATCATGACATGTGTGTCATGTACGACATGATATACATGGCACGCTCATGCTGCGCTCGCGGCCGTTTAACTAGAGTGATATGCACCAAAATTGGTATTGCGCGATGTGACTGTATCAAGAACATAAATAACAGGTGGTAACATGAAAACCATGACATGCATGTCATGATTTACATGGCACGCTCACGGTGCATTCGCGGATGTTTCACTAGCTTGATATACGCCAAAATTGGTATTGCGCAACGTGACTGTACGACAAACCAATATGACAGGTGTTAACTTGAAAATTATGATATGAATATCATCTACGGCATGATTTACATGCCACGCTCATTGTCCGATCGCGGCCGTTTCGCTAGCTTGATATGCACCAAAATTGGTATTGCGTGACGCGAATGTATGACGAACATAAATGACAGGTGGTAACATGAAAACCATGATATGAATATCATCTACGGCATGATTTACATGCCACGCTCATTGTCCGATCGCGGCCGTTTCGCTAGCTTGATATGCACCGAAATTGGTATTGCGTGACGCGAATGTATGACAAACATAAATGACAGGTGGTAACATGAAAACCATGACATGCATGTCATGTATGGCATGATTCGCATGCCACGCTCATGGTGGACTCCCGGCCATTTCGCTCGCTTGATATACACCAAAATTAGTATTGTGCGATGTGACTGTATGACGAACATAAATGACAGGTCCTAACATGCGAATTATGTTATGCATGTCATGTACGGTATGATTTACATCACACTGTTGTGGTGCGCTTCCGGCCGTTTAGATAACAGGATATATACCAAAATTGGTATGGCATGACAGGAGTGCGTGATGAACATAAATGACCGGCCATGCAGTGTATATACCAGAATATACGTTTCATTGATATTGTATATACCACATTGTGCATGCACGCGTGCATGGCAATCATGCGATATATGGTGAACTAGACGCCCTGGCATGAATGATTTCATTTGGCTCAAAAATAAACAAAGCGATGTATGCAGCTCTTTGCTGGCTGCTTCGCATTACATCGATTCCCACAGTGCGTGGGATCTGCCGGATTTTTTTTCTTCTAGACCAAACTTTACGGCGATCGTAGCATAGTGCAGTCCCCGTGGCACGCTATACAGCACGCTTGATCTTTATGTAACGCTGTCATTGCAGGTTCATTGCATCTCCCCCCCCCCCTTCAATGTCAATGTACGAGGCATATTTTGCACCCCCCCTCTTAGGTGACTAGGGGTCAGTGTATGGGGCAAATTCGGCGCCCCCCTTTTAGATGATTAGGGGAGGCGGCCGCCCCTCCCCCTGCGCACGCCTATGCCAACTATGGTCGCGGTTGCAACCATGGTTGCAACCAAGGAGGTTGGTTGCAACCTAAGACTAAATGTAAGCTCCAACCACAGAACCGCGGTGGGCCTGCCCTTCACCTCTGAAAGACAGTAGTGCTAGTTGGTTTCTGCTCGAACCGTAAGCACTTTTTCTCAGCTAATGTAACCACTACGCATATTATGAGATAAGGGTTCGTCGTCACTACCTAGAACATTACGTTTGGCTGAGCAGCGATTTAAGGATCCCTGAGGAAATTTACCAAGCCGTTCAAGTTTCCTACCAAAAACCAGTGACACTAACCTGTGCCTGTATGGGGAAATAAAACTATCTGAAACACTCGAACAGCGCTCGACGTCACGAAAATAAGTAAGCACTATTGTTTGGAGCACTCATGAAGGTTTTTTGTGGGAGAGACTGACATTCTTCCTTAGGTTGTAAGCGACTATAGGTCCACTTCAAAGTCTGCTTACACTCACTACAATAGGTGTCATCGTGCGCGTCCTGTAGACCTGCAGGTTACGTATATCTTTAGCGAGCCCGTAATAACCACGCTCCGCCTTGCTTTACACACTACAGCTATCCGCTTTCCCCCGCCCTTCCAATCTCGTCTTTTCCGTTGAAGCGTCGTTCTTGCAGGTCGAGAGATTTATAGCATCCTGGTCGAACGCGAACGCCTTCCAACATCACTTCGCGTTTTATTTCTAGTATTTGCGATTGTTCCTTTGCTGCATTTGTCGCTTTACGGTTGTTGGATGTTGTTGTTGTACTCGTCGTCGATACGTGCTCTGCAGTTTCCGGTTCTTTTTCGTTGCTGCGCGGCATCCTCAACTCAAAGGAAAGTTACTGAGACTTGGGATGAGTCTTTGAGTATTCCTACCATTTCTTTCCTTACACTCGCAATACACGCGATGCAATGCCCGCGCTGCGTGCTTTCTGAGGAAAGTATACGTTCGACGACAAGATCACAGCGCCTAGCAATATAGAGAAGCGGTAAATAAAGAAACAAGAAGGATAGAAGCAAGAGCACACACTTGGAAACCCTTGCACTCGTATACAAGCAAGATAGCGTGGTTCGTTTCTCCAGGAGATTCTTGAGAAGCGAGCCGGTGCTAGGAGAGCGTATAGGCGAAAATAAAGTTCGAGAGCGCAAGTGAGCCATCGAGAGAGAGAGAAAGATGGAGAATGCTGCATCCGGCGAAAGTTATCGTTGTTCTCCCAGCGCGTTTTCTCTGAGATGGTCGTTTCCCTATACATGAGGGAATGGCCCGCCTCATTTTTGCC
>NC_051184.2:41683015-41710515 GCF_013339695.2 Rhipicephalus sanguineus | reverse complement strand
AATATTCTTTATTCTATGTATACAAAGAAACACAACAAAAAACTTGGAGGGCGCTTATGCTTCGCCTTCAAGAGTTGAACCCGATAGCCTAATCGGGACCCGTTCGCATCGCCTACTTATCGCTAGCCTGCCTTCGCTTCTCGGTGGTATCCTCAACCGTGTCACAAGGAAAGGAATGCATGTGCGCCTAAGATATGGAAGTAGGGTTGCGAAGTACCCACTACGCCATCATTGTTCTTTCTTTTTGCGAATTGGTGAAGTATACACTACGCGTCCATGAGACAACACGCGCACGCGCGACACTGCACACTTTGTTGATATTGCTGATAAAGATAGTTAATTATGCCTGAGCGCTTCGAAATGGGTGGAGCTTTAAACCACCCACTCGTTGTGCGATTCACATGCTTTGTTGCTTGGTGTGATTGTACGCTTCTGCCACGCAATATTACATTCGTTAAGGATACATCTCGCACTGCATGACATTCGTATAGGGTTATTTTCCGAAACTGCTTCAAGCACAGGCGTGGCTTTATGGTAGAACACCTGCTTGCCACGCAGATGACCCGAGTTCGTTTCTGAATTGAACTGATGGTATTTATTTATTTATTTATTTGCATGAATTTCGAATTTTCGCTCACAACCAACGACACCGCCGCCGACGGCGGAATTTCTGCGAAGCGAGCTCTCTAACGTTATCGCGTTATTAACTAGCGATTTACGGTAATTTCGTCGTTATGCTGAACAGCTTATTCGTTCATGTCCTTTTCCATCTCCAAGAATCGCGGGTGTGTGCAGACAGTCTGCACACAGCCGCTATTCCGCTCATTTGTTTCTGGTGCCGTGCTGTCCGTTCTCGTTCGAAGTGTGACTTTCAACTTATTGAGGCGAAAGCCTTAGATGCCTCATCAAAACGCGAAAAGCGAACGCCGGCGTCAACACGAGCGATGTGAAAAGTAGTCATCGTGAGATGACTTCAGCCTATGATGTCATCACGACGTCGCATGTCGCCAAAATTTGTAGCATCTACGTGACGTCACTATCACGTCGCGTAACGTGACTGACAATCTACTCAAATAATACAATAGATTCCAAAGAAAAAGAAGCTGGCTTTCGCCTTCAAGTCGTCTCAGGCAAATGCTTTAAAGAAAGGACTGTGTGACTCGTTTGCTACGTGCGTAGGCAGTTCTGGTTATACGATCATCTTCAGGCACATCGTCGTATAAAGTGAGTCGTGTGCTTGCAAGAAAACAGCAGCCGCATCGAACTTGCCAAAAAAAAAAAAGAAAAGAAAGAAAAATGCCGTTTGGAATTCGGCACGGCCGTTACGTATCCATGCGGCAACAGGCTTGAACGTACTTACTTCTTATCGCGAAAGAAAGAACATTCAACGTAAAGAGCTGTCGACGTCTTGGAAGGCGAATGGCGAGCGAACACGATGAAGGAAACGCGCATTCCTAGTAACGGCACTTTTTCAGAACCCGTTTTCGGGCACGAAGTGCAGTCGACGTGCAACAAATACTCAACAAGCGCAGCACCACTTATCACGTGATTTTTAAGCATGTTTCGTAATATACACCTCCTTCTGTATTGTTGATGCTTAGCGAGAAGGCAGATTCAAAGCCATTTTACGTGCAAAAGAAACGGTTACGATAAACTTACAACATTATGAAAACTTCTGACGTTGCTGTCCAAAGATTTTTACACGCCGTCTAACGACGCGGCTTGAGTTTGTAGATAGAAGGCTCCTTCCGAATCGAAGGTAGTACACTCTAGGGGAGGCACGCTGAGAGCACTCAAACATGAAGACGGTTCTTAAGTATCCAAAGCTTCAGCCGAAAAAATGAAAGAAAAAGCAATTATTGCGAAAGCTTGCAGCACTGACTTCTTTCTTCGAAGCCATACGCTGAGCCCGCTACGGCTGTTACGCTAATACATCGCGACGCATCTTACGCAGCAGGCGCAGCGTTCCGAATTACGGCCGTCATAAAGGTGTTTCTCGGGTAAGCCAACGTGATCGGAAGAAATGGCGACAACGCGTTTCGGGCTGCCAGTATGCATTCAAGAATTCAAACATTTCTTAGAAAAGATGCTTGCTAGAGAGGTTTTTTCTCTCTCTCCCTTTAACCCTCTTTTTGCGGGGTGAGCCTGATCCTGTCGCTAGGGTATTGGATCCTATCCAACTTGTCACCGTGCAGCTTGATAAGAACTCTCAGCTGGAAATGGCAGGGAGATTTCTTTCCGGTGCTATCAGCTGGTGCTTCCCGGCGCTTTCTATCGCTGATCGGCGAGCGTAACATGCGGGCTTCGGAAAATTCGCTGCCTCAAATGGCCCCTAAACCACCCAGAGGTCGTAATTTAGTTGCGGCGTTGCATGTGCGCGTGTCTTCGACAAACACGTAGCCGCGGACGTTTTTCGAAACGGAGCCGTAACAACGGAGTTACACGCGTTTGATGATCTAAAAGAGGCCCTCGCTCGTTTCGCTCTTTCCTTCGTGAGGCTCCGTTTGTCGGCCCGTCTCTCTTCCTAGTCGAGTGCTCCTCCTCACCGTGTCAGTAGGAAGAGCGGCGAACGCGCGTACCTGCGAGCAGATAAACAGGTTCTTTTTGTGGACGACAGGACCAGACCCGAGTGCTGACGTTGGGGATTACAGAGAGGACCGGAGAGGAGAAGGAATTGTTTCTTGAAGTTTGTGGCGCGCCGGTGACTCGCATCGCTGCCGCGTTTCGCGTTGTTAATAGTGACGGCATTCTGATTTCGATGCGCGCGTTTATTTGAAATGTTGGAAAATTATCAGAGGTGGTTCAGGGGCCTCTTAAACCAGTCATCATCGCCATCATCATGGTAATGATCATCATCGTCGTCATATCGTCGCGGTTCACATTGCTCTGCCCTAAGTAAAGTTTTAAAGATAACGGTTGCGAAAGCCTAATTAGCTTTGTTTCCTCACTAAAAGGAGAAAGCTTGTTGAGAGTTCTTTTTTCTTTCTTTTCTAGCGAGCAGAATGTATTTGTTCGTCGAAGCTACGAGCTGCAAGCTTCACTTTGATATAAGACATTCTGGAATGGTGCTCGCTAATCTGATTTAAGATAGCGGTGAAGTCAGTGGAGAGTATAGACCAGAACACGGCGAATTCCACGCGTAGCGCCATATTTGAATCGAGCGTCGCGCCATCTATCGCACACGCAACGAAACAACATGCCCGGGCTGCCACGCCAGCAGACGCTACACACAGCAAACACGAATTTCCCGAAACTCAGGCCGTCGGAGAACGTCTTTCGTGTTTTTTCTAGCCTGGACATTTTCGCGGTTTTGATTGGAACATAAAGAACACCTTGTTCATGCAAATTCACAATGTATACAGTACATGCTGAGCAGGCTGCGGAAATAACCTCGTCAGGTACGTACACTTACATTTGTTAAAAAGCCTCCTAGCTGTAGTACGCGCGCGTTATAATTACAATGCAGCTCGCCAAAGAGTGAAAGGATGTTTTGTTGCGGCATATTAGAAGTTGCGCAAAAGTTTTGTGAAAGCTCAGCATTTTAACATTCATCGCGTAATAATTAGAGTACGCTTTGCGGGTAGTGTCGCGGTACGTAATTTTTGTTTCACGAGTGCTGTTACAATAATGCGCCTGGCTCACAAACGCGTGCTTTTAGAAAGCATCACCTACAGTATCGTTTATCGATCACTTTTGGAAGCTATCTACGCCACTTTAATCCTGTAACGATGATGCTTAACAAGCGAAAGTGTGCTACTCTTAGTTAAGCCGGTATTCAAATGGGCGGTATCCAGCTGTCTCTTATTTAATGTGTGCTGTGTAAGTATGCTAAAAATTTTGCTGCTTGAGCTAGCGCTACGCCTGCGACGTAAAGGACACCGGCGCGAGTACTGTTTACTTACGTGCCAATATATGTATTCTGCGCAGCTGGATGCCTCGTGCCCAAATAAATTTGTGGACATCAAACTCTGAACTTAAAGCACGAACTTCTGGCCAGTTGTTGAGGAACACCACACCATTTACTACCGTTTGAAGGCGAAAGCTTGTAATCTTGAAGGCGTGGATGCCATCAAAAGCACTAAAGCTTGATACTACGTTGGAAGTGGCAAAGCATGCTGATTGCTTGTGCTTGAAAGCACTACCATGCGCCTCATTTTCATCAAAGGAAACGCTCAAAGGTAGTAAGTGCACTCATACACAAAGCTTGCGTCTGCCTTCGAACCAGCTGCGTGTCACGCAAATTAGGTTCGTAAAATGGAATAGGTGGGCATCACACAATAGAATACAAGTGGGTATTGTACTCACTCGTGCATTTTCACTCGTCTCCGAGTTTTTCTGCTTGAATTACAATTATGCACTCGCGGCGAAGGTGAAAAAAAACGCACCGGCACTATTCCCGTGGTGCGTCGTGATCGTCGCAGACAGTGCCAAGTAATATCCTCCTGTTGCGCTGCTTGTTTTGGCATCCAAAGATGACGCAGTGCCCACACGAGCTCCTATACGCGGAAGCGTCGCCAGCAGCCTGGGTGCGAGACAGGCGTGCTGGTGTATAGGCTCCCCAAGCATCGCTCAGTGGCGCTGCTGGATGGATGGATGGATGCTATGAGCGTCCCCTTTAAAACGGGGCGGTGACATGTCTGCCACCAGGCTCGAAGAAAAAAAAAAAAAAAAAAGCTTCCTTGTTTCATGTTGGCCTAATACCTTACCTACATTGATAAAATCTATGTTATTATACCAAAAAATATAAATTCACGGTCCATCTCTCTGCCTCTTAAGGCAGAATGACCTTATTTTTCCCCCATTATTTATTTTTGTTCTTTATCTCTACTTTTCTGCCACCAATACTCTAACCGTCTCTTACTTATTTCTATCGCGGACGTGTTCAGCTTTCCATTGTTGTCCCTAAAACCCAAGGCTTCATGTAGACTCGTGCCCACACGTATACCTGGGTGAATATCGCCACATTCAATCAGTACATGTTCCATCGTTTCCCTAGTTCCCCCGCAGCATGTACATTGTTCTTCTTCGTTACTAAATCTCGCTTTATAACTACGCGTTCTAAGGCAGCCCGACCTTGCTTCAAACAGTAAAGCGCTTCCCCTTGAATTATCATAAAACCTTTCCCTCCTTATTTCGTTTTTTCCTTTTCGGTAGTTACTCAGAGCCGGCTTCTTTTCCATCGCTGCCTCCAATAAGTCCTCTCCGCCTCTCTGACCTTCCGCTTAATGCTCCTTGTTGCCATATCGCCCGCACTGCCAGCCGTATATTTACTGGTGAGCCTCCTAGTTCTTTTTCTCCACTGCGTGTCAACGCTTTTTCTATACAAATACCTGAAAACCTTCTCTGCCCATCTACTCTCCTTCATTTTCCTCAGCCTCTCTTCGAATCTCATTTTGCTCTGCGCTTCCCTCACTTCAAAGCCTGTCCATCCCATATCACCCTTTACCGCCTCATTTGTCGTCTTCCCGTGAGCGCCCAACGCGAGGCGGCCCACCGTCCTTTGATTTACATCCATTCCTGATTGCACCTCTGACTTCATGCACACCACTGAGTTCCCAAATGTAAGCCCCGGAACCATCACACCCTTCCACAGCCCTCGAAGCACCTCGTACCTATTGTATCCCCATAAAGCTCTGTGCTTCATAATTGCAGCATTCCTCTTTCCCTTTGCTACCGATGCTTTCTCTTGTACCTCCATATATCTATCCCCCTCATTTACCCATACTCCGAGGTACTTGTACTCGCTTACCCTCGGTATTTTTGGCCCTGTATTAATACCGTATGGTCTCCGTGATCATTGAATACCATCAATCCACATTTTGTTGCACTAAATCCTAGTCCTAGAGCCTCACACTCCCTTCCGCATATATCTGCCAGTCGCTGTATATCATCTTGACTGTCCGCAAATAAGACAATATCATCAGCATAAAATAGACCTGGAAGCTTCTGCTCAACCATCGCTCCGACCTGTTTGTGTGACAAATTAAATCCAATGTTGCTACTTTCTAGCGCTTTTTCCATCCTCGCCATGTACAGCATGAATAACAGCGGGGACAAAGGGCATCCCTGTCTCAGCCCCTTGCTAATTTCAACGCTGTCCTTGCTACTTATTCCTTCCCATTCTATACAAACTGTATTTTCTCGGTATATTTCTCTCAAAAGCTGTACACAGTCGTCACCTACGCCCACTTCCTTCAATATATCCCACAAAATTTCCTGATTAACGTTGTCATACGCCCCGGTGATATCTAGATAAGCTATACGTATAAGGGCCTGTTTTCTATTTTAGATATTTCTATACACTGGGTAAGAACAAACAGATTATCGTCTAACCGCCTGTCGATTCGAAATCCATTCTGAAGTTCTCCCAAAATATCATTTTGTTCTACCCACGCTTCTATTTTTAATTTTACTGCCTGCATCGCCAACCTGTATAGCACCGATGTAATTGTTAGCGGTCTATACGAGCGAATGTTATCCTTTTCTCCCTTGCCTTTATAGATTAAGTTCATTCTACTTTTTCTCCAACTGTCTGGTATTTCCCTCTCCTGTAAGCACTTTTCTACGGCTTTCAGCAGTGCTTCTTTAGTGTTATGCCCGAGTTCGTTAATGAGGCTGACGGGAACCCCATCTAAGCCCGGAGTAGTGCGCTTAGGAATTTTTCCTTCGGCCTTCTTCCAATTGAAATTCTCTAGTACTACATCTTCGTCAGTTGCACTCCTTTGCGTACTTTTACTCACCGGGGGAATCCCCTGGGGGACCTTTTTAAACGAATCGGCTGTTATCTTTCGGATGTAACCTAGCGCTTCATATCCTTCCAATTTATTTCCTCCTTCATCTACCATATGTTGTTGCATTGTGACAGACTTCCTACCCAGCGCTTTTAGGTGGCTCCAAAATATCCTAGGCGCGGCCTTCTTCTTTTCGCGAATCTCTGTCATCCAGCGTTCACTTTCACCTTTAATTTTTGCCTCGACTAATTTCTGCACAATGGATTTTTGCTCTAAATATATTTCCCATATTTGGTTGACTTCGTCCTGTGGCCGCTTCTCCTTTTTTGCCTGTCTGTGCTCCCGTGATGCCTGACGTCGCATATCGATCGCTTCCCGGATTTCTTTGTTCCACCAACTTTTTGGCTTTTTCTTTCCTTTCCAACAAATAGTTTTCTTCTCTATTTCCATTTCTTTCGTGATTACATGTAGCAGCTCACTATACTTCCAGTCTTTGCCTGGTAGTTCGTCTACTTTTTCCTCGACTCTTGCGGCTATATTTGTTATTTGTTTGTCATTTAGATACGAGCTGCCAAACTTTGATTCTATGTTCTTATTTTCAGTTTTATATCCCATTTGTAATATTATGCGTTTATGATCACTACCCAAGCTGTTAATGCCTTCTTCGTCTATTCTCATCTCTCTAAGTTTGTCATATATTCCTTCTGTCATGAGACAGTAATCAATGCTCGATTGCCTGTTTCTGACTTCCCACGTGATCTGCCCCTCACACTTAGGCCCCACGTTAACTATCTCAAGACTATGTTGCTCGCAGAGATCTAGCAATAACTTGCCATTGGTGTCTGAATATCCGTCAAGGTCATGAATGTGAGCGTTCATGTCCCCTAGAAGGATTATCTCGGCATCATGACCAAATTCTTTAATATCGGTGCTTATGCATTTCATTATCTCCAGATTCTTTTCTCTGCAGTTATTGCCTGTCCACAAGTAAGCTACACCTAGCCACGTTTTCTTTCCACCTACTGTGCCCGAAACCCACATGTGCTCTGAACACGTTTGTTTCACTCTCTCCCATTTTGTTCTGCTATAAATTAGCATTCCAACCCCCCCACCTCTCCTTTCTGATGTGATCCTGTTACATCCTTCCCAAACATAATTTTCAATATGTGGTGGCTCTTCCAAGTCTCTAAGGTGTGTTTCTGTAACCGCATAAACACCTATCTGTTCCTTGTTTAACTGTCCCTCAATCTCTAACCATTTTGCCTTTTTTCTGCCACCCTGCATGTTAATGTAACTAATTGCAACACGCGCCTTCTCCCTTCTTTTACCTTTTCTCTGTTTTTTTTCGCTATACTACCTGTCAAAGAGTCCCCCTGGTTGTTTTCCTCATTACAAGCTACCATGGGCACCGAAGGGCCCGCGTGCCCCCCAAAAAAGCTACTGCGCGTCCTGCAAGACGCCAACCCACCTCATGGCCAAGCCTCCTATCGAAGTGTATTCCGTCTCTTCGAAAACCACCCCACCTGTGCACCTCTCTGTTTATTTCCACTACCTCGATGCCTTTCTCTCTACTCATCTGCCATATCTCTTTGTTTGCGTCGACAACCGCTCTTTGCAGGTTGCCGTCACGCACCGGTACCTCCGGTATTGTGCATACCACTATCTGCACCTGAGGGGAAATGGCGCGCATGTCATCGACCCCTTTCGCCAATGTGGTCGCTAGTTCGGCTGATTCGTTACTCAAGACGTCGTTTAGACCTCCCGCGATTATCACGAGGTTACGTCCATTAGACTTAGCTGCGAGTTTTGCGTTAGCTTATCTCATCACTGATCCCAGCCTATGGCCCGGGAACTTTCCTATTAAAACTCGTTTGTCGCCTCTCACCCTTTCCTTGACTGCTTCTGCGCATGTAGCTAAATTCGAGTCCCCGGCGATTATCACGTGATCCGACTTTTCTGGTGGACTCTCCCGCACCTGGCCACTGCACCTGTTACTAGCGCGTGCTACTGCTGTTGTTTTGTCCCCTCCCGTTCCCAAGACTACTTCGCGGAAGGTGGGTCCTGTGTCCCTTGCACCTGTCTTTTCCAAACCTGTTTCCCCCTTCGCGCCTACCACTGTGGGGGTCGATGCCCCATTTTTCCCGCTGTCGCCTGCTTCCCTGTTCCCCGTGGCTACATTTGCTGGCATGGCTACCTTTGCTGGCATGGCTACCTTTGCCATTCCCTCCTCGGCTGACTTCAGCCTTTCCGCCATAGCCATCGTTTTTTCCCGCTCTGTCGCTACCGCTTTCTCCAGCTCGGATATTCTCACCTTGAGCTCATTCTGGGCGGCCATCATCATTTCCATCTTCGCCTCTAACTCGCATTGCTTACACTTGGCGTCAGCTCTCTCTGTCGTCTCATCCTCACAAACCTCTATTTTCCGCCCCATTCCGCATCCTGAACACTTTACGGTCTTTTTGACCATGGCTATAGAGCATTCACGCGGCAGATTAGATTAAAGCCAAACGATATCACAAAACTCCGCAAGTATGTTACACTTCAAAGCACCTGTGCACCTTTCAGCCACGTGGTGGCCAAAAAAACAAATATTAAAAAAACACCCGAAGCGACTGTCACACCACTTTGTACCAACAGCACAAAGTTGTAAGCTCTATTAAGCTGCAATCTAGTGGCTTAACTAAACAAACAAGCTCGAATCATGCAAAAAAAAAAAAAACACTTATCTGACGCTGTCATTCCGGAGCCCACGAAAAACCCACGGCTGCTGCTCTTGACAGACAGCGCCATCTCTGGCATAAAAATACAAACTGGGTGCAAGCAACGCGCGTTTTCCTTCTCTCCAATGCGCTGCCGCTCGCTTCCGTGCACGTGCAGAGCTCTCGCGGTGCACTTTCAAAAGGATCTTCAAGCTTGAGTGGCACTTCCGAAAAGCGAACTTGATAAAAGGAGAAAGGCTCGTCAATCACGTTTACGGCGAAGAGCCGTCGATCGACGACAACGACGCCCGACTCGAAGCGAAAATGCATTTCCCAAGTCGCGATTACACCGTTAGGACGTGTACCTCGACGTTATTCTCATTATGTCATGTTAAAGATGCGTAATGGTCCACATGCACTCCGAAATGAAGCCGTGCACGCTATCGACGTTCTGCGGTGTGGACTACGAATCATATGATTGTTGTTTTGATATGGCATGCTTGCAGTAGCAGCTGTATACCTTCGTGAACAAACGTTTGCGGCGTGCGAAAAAAAAAAAATTATACGGCCATGGCACTGTTTTCTGAGAAGGTTAGAGTCAAGTCCTCCGTGCCGCTGGAGAATCACCCGCCGATTAAGACGCGAAGCAGCTAGCTGAGCTTTAACCACTGTGAAGCAAGATGAACTGCTAGCCTCGTTTTTTCGACTCTCGCGTCATGCTTGCAGTCTCTTTTTATGATATCAACTTGACAGGCGTATAAAACCTGCTGCGCGAACGCGGCTAGAGAATCGCACAAAGTCAGAAGGTGGTTACTTCAAGGTTGCAATTGCAAAGCATTTATTAAGTGCCAGTTATATTCAGCGGCCTAAATATCACCCTAATGAAGTGACAAAAACACAGCAAACCTGAAGATTCCGGCGTGATAAAGCAGCCTTCCCGACGCGTGAATTGCAGGCGCCGAATTCCTGACAATGTGCTGAGTTCAGTTGAATTCAACCAACCAGTGTCTTGGCCACTGGTTGGTTGGTAGGGGGGCACACCGGTCCCGTGCCCCCTCCCCCGAATTTTTTTTTTTTTTTGCTATGGCATACAGAGCCCAAAATGACACTTGACCACATCTGCCTGCCCGGCCCCCACTTCAAATCAAGGGGGTGCCCCCCCCCCAAAAAAAAAAGAAAAAAAGAAATCTGCCTACGTCCCTGCAACCAACTGCGCAACGCTAACGGTATAACGCGAGTGTGAACGTTCAACAACGACGGGTAGGTCTCACGAACACGGGGAATCAAAACACAAAGTTGTTTCACCTACAACCGTAACCGGACTTTCACAATGCGAGAAGACAGCGAGTAATCATTACTGTAGTCGCTGCGTGCATGCGCCGAGTTACATATCGATTCATGTAGTCGAAACGAACGAAAGCGATGAACTCAGACAGCCAAAATAGAAGGCGAGACAGCGCTGTCAGCTATTCACGCTTGCCGCCTTTATTTCTCGTGCGACATGCCCGAGTACGAATACAATTTCACACGTGCATCGCATGCCTTGTTGTCTGCACTGTTGTGGCAGGCCACGACACAACAATACTTCGGACCTCGACTGCGCTTCCGCGGGGTCGCTTCTGCCAACGTGCAAATGCAGGTTCTCATAGCGAGCCTCTTGGTTCAGCGTGCCAAGCTGTCGGCACGGCGCCGCAGTTCCGCGCACCCACTGAAAAACGCGCTCGCGCGCGAAACAGGCCGAGTCGGCTGCGCTTGCCCCAAGTTGCGCCAGAGCTTCTCTCCAGAGCCGCAGCGCGGCGCTGTCGTCGTGCCGTAAACTTGAGCTTGGGTTCCCTGTAAGCACCGGGAAAGGATTGGAAAGACTCCTCTGTCAACAGAGGGACCGCAGTTCATTCGCTACTTCTCAAAAGTATATCTCCCTTGGGATGCAAGTGCGCCCTTTTAAACTGTAAAAAGTGTTGGGGTAGGTTGGGGGAGCCCTAAGTGCCCTACCCTTATAAAAATGTGTTTAGCCAGTCTATCGACTGTCTAAACCCATTTTTAGTCAGTGTATAGACTGTCTACATACATTTTTGTACGGGTAGGCAGGCAACCACTCCGCTGTTTGGTTCTTGCCGAAACGCTATTTATACCTCTTGCTGCTTCGAAGCGTTCACGCTATGGTTGCCTATGCGTGGAAGCTCGAAGCTTTCCCATCACTTATGGCGCGTTTTATCGGTTTACCGCGTGTGGCTCGACAGAAAGGCGACCTCTTTGGTGTGAACGCAAGATAAACAATCGCAGTGGAAACAAACGCAGAGAGACGCTCTATTTGAGAACGCGTTAAATGGACCCTGAATTCCAGTGGCGCCCTGCATTCGATTTCACGGAGAACCTTCCGTAAATCGTTTTAGCCACTGCAGTCAACTAGAATTTACTCTCGCTCTCCGTTCCGAAAAATCTGTGCAGTGTTGTATGTGCTGTGAAGGAAGCAGAGTCAACTTCGTGCGATTCGAATATTTAGGAGTAAGGTCTTATTAGCTTGGCCGGCTTGCAATTCATGTTAGCTGAAATTAGGATCCTTGCTGCTCGTATTGTTGTTATTATTACGATCGCCCTTGTTGCCGTTTACATCGAGGGTACCAGTGATAAACTCTTCACACGCACAATTTCCATTTTCTTGAATCGGTGCTACCTGTTTCTGAATGACCTTGCGAGACTCTGGCTTTACTGCACAGAACTGCGAGTGCTGGTCGCCAACTCGCTTTCCAGAACCTGAGAGCTTCACCTCTCCTGGGAGACCGAGCGGCTGGGATGGGGTCCCACAGCGTTCGGGTCGCTGGACCACGCTCGGGCGGACACATCTCAATCCCGCTTGGAAGCTTTAGCAGAGATATTTTACACTTTGGAAGCGATTACTGGTGATTTATGGCTGCCTTTTGCCGCTGGTTTCTCGCAGAAATATTTATCAATTGTTTGCTTAAAATGAGGGAAAAGTTGGATCGCTCTCAAAAGAAAAGCGAATAGTTTTGACTTCTATGATTAGTTTGTCGAAGTCCATTCGCAATCGCTACATTCCCCCCACCCCCTAAAGATTGTTTTCTTTTTATCTTAGTTGCAAGGAGGAACGCCCTTAATAGGAGGGAACGCTGTGAAGTGAAGTGGCGAAGGCAGTTTTCGCAAATTTGGTCTCGATTGTTGGGGTTCAATGTCCCAAAACCACGATATGATTATGAGAGTCACCGTAGGAGAGGGATTCTGAAATTCAGACCACCGGGGTTCTTTAACGTGCACCTAAATCTAAGTACACGGGCCTCAAACATGTTCGCATCCATCGAAAATGGGGCCGCCGCGGCCGGAATTCGATCCCGCGAGAATTCGGTCTCGACCTTGTTGCATTAAAAGATATTGTAGAAAAAAAAAACAACCATAATATACACATCTGCTTTGTTTGAGATAGATAGATAGATAGATAGATAGATAGATAGATAGATAGATAGATAGATAGATAGATAGATAGATAGATAGATAGATAGATAGATAGATAGATAGATAGATAGATATAAATAAATACATACAAGAAAGAAAGAAAGAAAGAAAGAAAGAAAGAAAGAAAGAAAGAAAGAAAGAAAGAAAGAAAGAAAGAAAGAAAGAAAGAAAGAAAGAAAGAAAATCACATCTGTCTAGCGGTTATGGTGATAGGTTCGCCTTCTTTACGAGGCCAGCTGTTTGAAAGCGTGCTATTCAAGCAGGGAAGCCAAATTCAACCGAAAATTCGTGCCATGTGCGGTGCCTAAATGGCTATCGGCGTTTACATATTAGGAAAAAGAATGTGATCAATACGTTTAACCAAGTGCATTTCATTGCCGAGCCTATTCGTTCAGTGAAAATTGCTTCACATAAAAAAAATAAAAAAACCAGAAAATGTTTACAAAAGCGTAGAAGTTCGGGCTACTTGGTACGTATTAAAATGTTAAACTGAGGCTTCTGTTGTACGTTTCTGTGCCAACAATAGTCTTCTGTGTGTGTCGCTATTTTAACCTTTTAATGTTTAACAAAACGCCCTGATCTGACGAAGGCACAGTCACTATTTATGGGCTCTGATAAACTTGAGTTCCTGGGCACCGAAGATATCCCCACTCCGCGATGAGGCGATTTTTATTTAATTACTTATTTATTTGTTTGTTTGTTTATTTGTTGTATCCACAGGGTACAGGCGTACACTGAAGTGTGAGGGAGGCAAAAGTAAATTAGAGATACAATGTCAATGGAAACTTGATTGTAGATAATAAAATAAATATTTAAGGAGTTCTTGTGAAAACGGCCAAGGCAATACACTACCTTAAAAGACTGACACCCTTGTTCCGAAACCCCGGAGGAGAAACAGGGACGATGGTGCAAAAGGGCACAACTCTTTCACCCTTCTATCCTCACAGCTTTCTTGCACGCCTCTACTCTAAGCACTTCGAGACATGCTTACGGCCACGCTACTTCACACATGGTGCATCCACAAACAGCGCCGTTTTGGTCGGCCCAGCCTAGAAACTCTTTGCTCAAACAAAGTCAACAAAGAAGAATGAAAATAGTTAGCTCAAGATTCACGATTCAGCCGCGTGCACAAAATATCTGCCTAACTTCGAATTCAAAAACACTCTCTGCACACAGGTTAGCGAGAACGCGGTGCAACACTCAAAATCGTTCGCAAGCACTATCAACGTCTCAAGGCTCTTTCTCCCTACTTTGGACACACTGTGCACCAAAAAGGTCCTGTGTCGCGGACGCCAGAATAATTGTCACTTGTCCCGTTAATCGGGTTGGCAATCGCCGGGCGGATTCTAAGGGCTGGCGTCAAGGCCCTCCGAAAACGCACCACGAAAGCGCGGACAACTTAGAGTTGGTCCTTTGGTGCGCCAGCGAACGCCGGTTGTGGTCCAAAGACCGGGTCAGAGCCGAGAGTCGATAACACAAACGAAAACGAAATATATTCTCAGTTAAGGCAACACAAATAACACAAACACATGCACACTCGGCTGGTACCAGTTACAACTTCACAATACAGTTCAGATGGTGTTTACACAACGGGAGCTAAACAAACAGATCACACGCTACGAATGCAATCGCATGCATTACAACTATTCAACGACAGTTAAAGTCCTGAATAGATAATGGCGTATCCAGTCCACAATACTTGGACGGTAATCGAATGCTTCTCTTCAAGGAAATACTCACGCCAGCTCCAGCGTTGATCGTCGTAGCTCAACCGTCGTCGTGACTTGTCACGGCTCACACGGTGTCGTCATCGGATTCTTCCAGGTCGACGAGTGACTGACCACACACCATCATAAACACGTCTTCTTTGGCTAACGGAGCCACACTTAGCGTAACTTCATCATCACCGGGCTGACTGACTCACTCCTGTCTCGACTGTCCACTGTCTCCTGTCTGCACTACCCTCGTCGTTTGCACGCTTTTATCCCTTCTTCCCCGGTTTCTAGAAGCGTCGGGAGGTTTCTTCGGCGTGCAGTACAGCTGAGGCCAGAGAAAGGGCGAGAGCTTTCTCGTAGGTTCGAATCGCGGCGGCATTGCTCGCGGATGCGTCACCCTTTCCTTCTAGAAAGATCCAGGCTTTGCCGGGCGTTCGATCGTGTTGACTGCGTCTGGCTCGAGTGGGTGAGGAGGATGCGGCGCGCCGGCGTCTTTTGATGCTTGTTTTTTCGTTGTTCGCGCTTCTTGGTCGCGCGACTCGCGCCGTTCTGTCGCGCAGCTGCTTGAAAGCGGCCGCGCGCGCGCTTTATAACACGCTAATTTGTGACAAACCAATTACGCTATACCTCATCATAATTTGTGTATCATAGGGAAACATCCACTATACCATTTTTCGTCATTCAACGGAGAGCCGTGGTACACGCTAAAAACATGTAAGGCATTATGCGCACTTTGTTGGTGTTGTGCCGGATGACGATGAAGAATTATTTCAGAGCCCCTTGTAATGGGTTGGAAGCATCCAACAGCCCACTCGTTGCTCAATTCGTATTGTGTGACGCCTGGTTACAGAATTCGCGTTGTGTGGGGCGTGGTTGTTATTTCACTCTTCTACCACACTAAATTACATATGTTAATGTGGTTCCTTCTGGACATGAAGCCTCTATAGCGTCTTCTTGCTAGGCAGTTCCGAGCACCGGCATGGCTCTGAGGTACAACACTGGGCTCCCACGCAGAGGGCCCAGGTTCGAAGCCCGTTCCATCCTAGAAATTTTTTCTTATTTCGTTTTTTTTCTTACTTCGAGCGATAGCGGTTACGGACACCGGCGGCGGCGGCGGCGGCGGCGCACAACTACGGCGCCAAAAACGGCCGGTGAAATGATCTCATAACAGCTTTCGCTGTACAAAAAGGAACCCGTGGACTGGTTGCACCGTCACGATAAAGTTCCCGCACACCATCAACTATTTCCACGGTGCGTGTGAAGGCTCGGCCCTTTTCATCAGCGAAAATCGACTACACCGAATTCTAAAGGCACCAAATACTCACTAAGTGTTGATGACATCACTGGCTCCAAAGTTATGGCCAAATGCAATAAAATCTTTTGTAATCTATGAGGTCGCACGGCTTTCGGCGGAAAAAAAATTCTGTTCGTTCAGTGTTCCAGTGCCGGATCTACTACCGCAGTATTAAAGGGACACTAGAGAGAAAAAAAAATCGCCAGGCCTGCGCTGAAACCGCAGCACAGTCACAGCGAAAGCTGGAAGAGCGGCGTTTCTAGAGCCCGCTGTAAGCTCTCTTGGGGCTACAATACAAGTACACTAGAAAGGTACCCACTACGCCATAAATCACATTTTTTGTGAAGTTGGGAAGCACCTACTAAGCCATTATTCGTCATTCTGCGGAGAATCGAGGCACCAGCTACACGTCTGTAAGGCATTATGTGCACTTTGTTGACGCGACGACTGATGACGATGAATTATGGATCAGCCCTTTTTAATGGGTTGGAAGCTTTAAACGGCCCACCAGTTATGTAATTTGCATTGGGTGACGCCCGGTCGCTATTTCCCTCTCACGTCATGCTGTATAACATACGTTGACGTGGGAGAGAGACAAGGGGGGGGGGGGGGGAATGGATCATGCGCTTATGGGCTTCCTTTGCAACCAATGCAAGTGCACTTGCGAGGAACCCACTACCCTATAAATCATTGTAATTTTTGAGAAGTAGGGCAGCAGGCACTGTGCCATTTTTCGTCATTCTACGGAGAGCATTGGTACCTGCTAAACGCATGTGATGCATTATGCGCACTTCGTTGATGCTGTGCCTGATGACGATGAAGAATTATGACAGAGCCCTTTGTAATGGGTTTGAAGCATTCAACAACCTACTCGTTGCGCAATTCGCATTGTATGACGCCTGGTTACAGAATTAGCGTTGTGCGATGCTTGGTGCTTATTTTACTCTTCTACCACACTATATTGCATATGCTAATGTGGTTCCTTCCCGACATGAAGCCCGTATAGGACCTTTTTGCAAAGGAGTTTCAAACGCCGGCATGGCTCAGAGGTTGAATACTGGGCTCCCACGCAGAGGGCCCAGGTTCGAACCTCTTTCCATCCTGGAATTTTTTACTTCGTTCTTTTTTTCTTATTTCGAGCGATACTGGTTACGGACACCGGCGGCGGCGGCGGACAACTACGGCGCCAAAAAAGGCCGGTGAAATGATCTCATAACAGCTTTCGCTGTAAAACATGTACTTTTGATATTGTGAAATTACCATTTCACAATATCAAAAGTATGACTCTTGCCACGGAAAAACGCTTGGCAAGCGAGAAAACTCGCGCAAAAAACGGAGTTGGTGGCGCCATCTTGAGGTACCCGCAGCAACTCCCTGTGACGTCACAGGTTTTGACAGTGCCAGGGTCTACATAGTTCTTAATTGGTAAGGCTGGTTTAGCCAATCTTTATGTATGCTGGTTTGTATGGTGTTTGTATGAGTGTGTGTATATATACACATGCAAAATATTGGGGTGGCGGAGTTTGACGCCCCCCCCCCCCTCCTCCCCCTGTCTTCGCTAATATTCGACTGCAGCTCTTTTTAATGTTGTTCGGCAAGTAATAATGCTAGAACCGATAACTATGTGAAACTCAACTTAAATAAATTAATAAATGAGCATCACAGCGGCAACGGAGAGTTCGCTGACATCCTTAACTTGTTAAGTGGTAAATATATGCAGAGACTTCCGTTCTGGTTCAGTGCGCAATTCCGTTTGCTCATTGTTCCCAATTTTCAAGCTGCCTGAAGATTGCACGCAGCTGGTGACAGGGTTCGCTGACTTGCTCACGAAAAATAACCCGGAGTGCCTTTATGATGCACTTCTCCAGAGCGCTTGCACTTCGAAAGGTCTTACGCTTCAAGAAATTTCCACACGCACTTCACTTTAGACGGTATAGCGAAAAGGCGATAGCAACTTTCCTTTTCAAGGTGTATTCGAGGAGATAGAATTCTGCTAGGGGTGCACGCATACTGAAGTATCTAAGACGTATGAAACGGAAATGTCCCTGAAAGGCTTCAGAATATCGAATGGGATGGTGAATACCTGCTCATTTCGAAACAAAGTGAAGTTAAACCGTGAACTGAGATGTTTTCAACGTTCCAGAAGTGCGTAATAAATTATAAGGGTATAGTTTCCCAGAGGGCAAAATCCGAGCTCATATTGGTTGATATACGGGCGTCCCAGCTATCACGCAGCACGATTTCAAAAAAGAGGAACGGCGTTACGCGAAGCACACCTAGTGCATATTGGTCCCAGTATGCTGTAGTAGCCACTACTCATATTTTCGTTAATGAGGTTTAGTTAATTACTCGTAATTACGTTTTTTAACTCGACATATACTCACCTAATCATTAAAATGTCAATGAGGCATTTGTAGGCATGTTCGAATGACGTCTAACTGCGCTATTTTCAACAACGTACTAATTGCGCGCTCGCCCATTTTTTTGGCTAATAAAGAAAGCCCGCGAAACCTGAAAATTGACACGTGACTGGACTGCAGCGCGCATCAAGGGGCTTTAGCGCGCATGCGCGCATGAGGAAGCAGCGCCCTCAAACAAGCTCACTGTGAGGTAGCAAGTCAAGACTACGCTCCCACCTCTTACGGGTGGGAGCGTAAACACTACACATACGAGGAACTAAAAGTTCGTCGTCCTCACTTGAAATATTACAGTTCCCCGAGAACCGATGCCGGAATCTTTCGTGAAATTTTCCAGGATGCCCAAGTTTTAAACCGAAAACCAGTGACACGAACGTGTGTTTGTGTGGAAAAGCCAGGGTAATTCTCAACAGTGGGGTTCTTTAACGTACACCTCTATCTAATTATACGGGCTTTGTCGCATTTCACGCTGCCCCTCTCCCCCTCCCCGCCTTCTACATCGAAATGCGGAAACCGTAGCCGGGAATTGAACCGATGTTCTAGAGCTAAGCAGTGAAACAGCTTAAGGGTGATTCCACGAGAGATCGAACATGCCTGTCCGGTCGCATTTTTTATTTTGCCTGGGTTTTTTATATGTTGTGTGGGCACATTCAAAGTGCACGGAACTGAAAATTTTATTTCCAAGAAACGCTCCCAGCGCGCCAAAAAAATATTTGAAGGTGGCGGCGCATGCCTCCTGTTTTTGCTCACTGCAATGTTTTCGGATTTCACGGCCGTATTTAGCGCGAACTATAAATGATGTGTCAAAAATTTCTTTTGCTGGTTTTAATACGCATTACTGTGAATTACATCCATGCTTTTTTTATGCCGTCCTCAAAAAGAAGAAAATGTGAAAAAATGGCAAACACGGCCGAAATCAAAAAAGGGTCCTAAGTTTGAGGCGCCTTGGCGCCTTTACTATTTCGAACAGAAACTTGAAAACAGTGTCAACTATAGAAAAGAGCCTTTGCAACATTTATACGGAAGATTATTTTCCTACGGGCAGCGCAACATTAGAAAAAAAATAGTTAAAAAAGCGAGTTTTTTCAAAAAAGTACATTTTCAAAAAATAAAATAAAAAAAACTCCGGTCTCAATTTTGACGGCAATTTTTTGTCGAAGAGCGCTTATGTCAATGAACACACGGTTTTAATATCATATGTCCTCATTTGCTTTGTTTACGAGATATAACTGGCCAAAGTTACCCTTGCTGTGAGTGCTCACTTCAGGGCGACTGATGGTTGTTAATAGCTTGCATTGTGCGTAAATCGCAGTTTTAATTATTCTGCTGCAGCAAAACCTTGCTCTGGCGGCTTTTCGTCAAGAAAAATGTGTTCTCAGCTTTTATTTGGTTCTACCGTGTGCGAAAGTGGGCTGCTGCCGCCCTCTAAAGGGCGATTCCACGAGAGATCGAACATGCCTGTCCGGTCGATATTTTTGTTTTGCCTGGGTTTTTTATATGTTATGTGGGCACATTCAAAGTGCACGGAACCCAAAATTTTATTTCCAACAAATGCTCCCAGCGTGCCAAAAAAGTATTTGAACGTGGCGGCGCAGACCTCCTGTTTTTGTTCACTGTAATGTTTTGGGATTTCACGGCCGAATTTAACGCGAACTATAAACGATGTGTCGAAAATTTTCTTGTTGGTTTTAATACGCATTGCTGTGAATTACATCCATGCTTTTTTCCAAGTATTTCAAGGAGCATTTGCAACATTTATGCGGAAGATCGTTTTCCTACAGACAGCGCGAAATAAGAAGAAAATAGTTAAAGAAGCGAGTTTTTTTCAAAACAGTACATTTTCAAAAAATAAAACAACTCAGGCCTCAATTTTGACATTTTTTTTGTCGAAGAGCGCTTATGTCAGTGAAAACACCGTGTTAATATGTATGTCCTCATTTGCTTTGTTCACGAGATTTAACGGGCCAAAATTACCCTTTCTGTGTGTGCTCACTTCAGTGCGATCGATAGTTGTCATCAGCTTGCATTGCACTTAAATCTAGTTTTAATTATTTTCCTGCAGTAAGACCTTGCTCTGGTATCTGGTCGTCAAGAAAAATGCATTCTCAAACTTTAATTGTGTCTAGCGTGTGTGGGGGTGGGCTGCTGCCGCTCTCTAAAGGCCGAACGCGTACGCAGTTTGCAGCTTACAACCTCAACTTACCCGCCAGTATTCGTTAATCAGAAGCACGCGAGACACCGCGAACACATGGTTTAGGTCACTTTGTCAAAACTCTCCTTGCACACAGAATAAAGCATCTGTATGCAGCGAAGGCCAACTTAATCTGTAACTAAATGCCACAATCAGCAGGCGCGCTGTTATGCAGTTGTTTTCTCACTGCCTGCTTGCTTCCCTTCCATTACATGCATTGTACGCTCTAACCATCTTCCCCATTCGACGCACATTGTGCCTAAACAGCATTTGTAAAAAAGTTAGCTCAATGATTTCCGAGCCGTTTATTTCACTTCCCGCTATCACATGTTTTCGGCGTCGCAGATAACGTCTTCCTGTATCATCTCGACCTTTACCTCAGCGTTTCAACAGCCAGAAAACGTGCGGTGCGGCATGATTAAGCCATGAGTGGCCGAAGCTGCCCAATTTATGATGTTTCGTTGCCACTTTACTAAAGTGCTTTCCCATGTCGAGGACAGCAAAGATCATTGGTGGCACCAGACGGACATTACCCTTAGTTTTGACAATGAGTGCGGCCTACAAATTAAACATTACAGCCCAAAGCGCTTAGACACACTTAGTCATAAAATGTTAAACCGTAAGCAGTTCTGGAAAGGTATTCATGACAGCTGCGCAGATGTGAGATAATTTGTGCGGCGCCGTTCAGTATAAACGTTTCGACTTGGTCTAGCTGTTCACTACACGCGATGCGCGCGGCCCATGGCTACGTCCGATTGTTCTGTGCCGATTATTTACGCGTTCACAAAAGTAAGATTGCTGAGGAAAACGTTTTCGTTGCGCAATTTTTTTTCTTTGCTCTTTTTGTTGTTGCCTACCTCCAGAAGCTACTGTCATAGGCTGAGGATCTTCGCGACACCTGCGAGGTCTGCTTGCATTGCTTTAGGCTCCTCAAGGAAAACCTGTCTACATCTAACCGCGATGAGGTAGACCAGGCATTCCTTCAGGAAGAAGAAGCGGTTGATATCTTGAACAGGCGCGCCCATCTTTCCTCTGATGATTTATAGGCGAGGTTGTAGGCTGCAAACTGTTTACACGTAAGCCGTTTAGAGGGCGGCAGCAGCCCGCTTTTGCACACGCTAGACACAAATAAAATCTGAGAACACATTTTTCTAGACGAAAAGCCACCAGAGCAAGGTTTTGCTGCAGCAGAATAAATAAAACTGTGATTTACACACAATGCAAGCTATTAACAACCATCAGTCGCACTGAAGTGAGCACTCACAGCAAGGGTAACTTTGGCCAGTTATATCTCGTAAACAAAGCAAATGAGGACATATGATATTAAAACCGTGTGTTTATTGACATAAGCGCTCTGCGATAAAAAATTGCCGTCAAAATTGAGACCGGAGTTTTTTTTATTTTATTTTTTGAAAATGTACTTTTTTGAAAAAACTCGCTTCTTTAACTATTTTTTTCTTTTTTTGCGCTGCCCGTAGGAAAATGATCTTCCGTATAAATGTTGCAAAGGCTCTTTTCTATAGTTGACACTGTTTTCAAGTTTCTGTTCGAAATAGTAAAGGCGCCAAGGCGCCTCGAACTTAGGACCCTTTTTTGATTTCGGCCGTGTTTGCCATTTTTTCACATTTTCTTCTTTTTGAGGACGGCATAAAAAAACCATGGATGTAATTCACGGTAATGCGTATTAAAACCAGCAAAAGAAATTTTCGACACATCATTTATAGTTCGCGCTAAATTCGGCCGTGAAATCCCAAAACATTGCAGTGAGCAAAAACAGGAGGCATGCGCCGCCACCTTCAAATATTTTTTTGGCGCGCTGGGAGCGTTTCTTGGAAATAAAATTTTCAGTTCCGTGCACTTTGAATGTGCCCACACAACATATAAAAAACCCAGGCAAAACAAAAAATGCGACCGGACAGGCATGTTCGATCTCTCGTGGAATCACCCTTAAGCCTCATGCTATTAGCCTACAGCAGATAACCGACGAAATAATTAAATGTTATTAATAAATAATAACTTCAACATTTATTAATAGCGTTATAACGATTAACGCTAGCACTAAGTCACGGAGTCAGAAAATTCACTTGCCTTGGTCCGAACGAAGTAGATAACTTATAAATTATACGCATGTAATTTCATTTTACTTCGTTTCACTGTGCGCTCAGGGCCAAGCAGTACAGGGTGGTGTAATAAGAACAAAATAATCAAAATGTCATTCATTGCGAAAGCCCCTGCTATTCTATCAATACTATTACCTTTTCATTTGCTATTATTTCTGTCACAGATGCCGAGACTAACACGTATAAAGACGTTTATTAGCGGGCACTCGGCGACGATAAACGACTGCGACAGTCAGGGCGGGGTGCCGACTCTGAGCGCGAGAAGCGTGCTGTCCCAGAAGAGCGGAAGAGGACGACCCACTAGTAAGCGCTCGAGAGGGCGACCCATTAGAGGCTTCCAACGCTTCGCTACAATTACCCCGAGTACGAAAAGGGAGCCGCCTGGCGACCTAACTGCTTGTCACTATGAGCGGGTCATGGTAGGGTTTCAGGCGCTCCACGTTGACAATGTCGCGCCCTCGACGGCGCATGTCCGAAGATGGTTCAAGGGGTTCGATCACGTAGTTGACCGGGGACGTGCGTTCGACGACACGGTAGGGGCCGTCGTATTTCGGCAGTAGTTTTGAAGAGAGGCCAGGTGCAGTGGTAGGGACCGAGAGCCATACGAGTGCTCCAGGGAGGAACGTGGGCGCAGAAGTGGTGGTGTCACCGCGAATGCTCTTCTGCCGCTCTTGGTCATTCGTAGTAAATGTCTTGGCAAGCTCCCGACACTCCTCAGCGAGTCTTGCTGTGGCAGAAATAGGCGCACACTCAGACGGGTCCGGCTTGTAGGGAAGGATTGTGTCGATCGTGTGCGACGGGTGCCTGCCGTACAATAAGAAAAAGGGCGAGAAACCAGTAGTGCTCTGCGGGGCGGTATTATAGGCGTAGGTGACAAAAGGCAGAATGGCATCCCAATTTGTGTGATCGGCGGCAACGTACATCGAGAGCATGTCGCCGAGCGTGCGGTTAAAGCGTTCGGTGAGGCCATTCGTCTGCGGGTGGTAAGCAGTAGTTTTCCGGTGAACAACGTTGCACTCTTTGAGAATGGCTTCGACGACTTCGGACAAGAAGACACGACCTCGATCGCTGAGCAGCTCCTGGGGTGGACCGTGGCGCAGCATGAATCGGTGCAGCAGGAAGGAGGCAACATCGCGCGCTGTAGCCGCTGGGAGGGCGGCAGTTTCGGCGTATCGCGTAAGGTGGTCAACAGCGACGATGGCCCAGCGGTTACCAGCCGACGTTAGAGGAAGTGGTCCATACAAATCGATGCCAACGCGCCCAAACGGCCGGTCAGGGCAAGGTAGAGGTTGCAGACCTGCCGGCGACAGGTGCGTTGAAGTTTTGCGGCGCTGACAATCGATGCAGGAGCGAACGAACTTCTGCACGTAGCGGTACATCCCTCGCCAAAAGTACCGTTGGCGAATGCGGTGGTAGGTTTTCGATACCCCAGAGTGTGCACACTGCGGGTCAGAGTGGAACGACTCGCATATGTCAGAACGCAGACTGCGGGGTATTACGAGTAGCCACTGGCGGCCGTCGCCGTAATTGCGTCGGTGGAGGAGGTCGTCGCGAACGGCGAAATGGTGCGCTTGACGACGCAATGCGCGAGTGGATGGTGTCGCCGATGGATCACTCAGCAAGGCTATCAGTGAGGCAATCCAGTGATCCTTGCGCTGTTCAGTGGCGATGGTTTGAATGTCGATAGACGAAACGGCATTGTGAGACACTGAGCTGGAAGTATTGTCGTCAGGCAAGGGGGAGCGCGAGAGTGCGTCGGCGTCAGCATGCTGGCGTCCGTTGCGGTACAGCACGCGGATATCGTAGTCCTGTAGGCGAAGTGCCCAGCGGGCGAGGCGGCCTGAGGGATCCTTCAATGACGACAACCAGCATAGTGCATGATGGTCGGTGATTACATCAAATGGGCGACCATACAAATAAGGTCGGAATTTCGTAAGGGCCCAGATGATCGCCAGGCATTCCTTTTCAGTGACGGTGTAATTGGTCTCGGCTTTAGTAAGCGTACGACTTGCATATGCCACGACATATTCAGGGAACCCTGGTTTGCGCTGCGCAAGGACAGCGCCAAGGCCAACACCGCTAGCGTCTGTGTGTACCTCTGTAGGGGCCGCAGGGTCGTAGTGGCGTAGTATGGGAGGCGACGTCAACAAACGACGGAGCTTTGCGAAAGCGTCGTCGCACTCCGACGACCACGAATGGAGGGGCCCGTTACTTCCGAGAAGCTTCGTCAGTGGCGATATGATAGTCGCGAAATTTCGAATGAAGCGCCGAAAGTAGGAACACAGTCCTACGAAACTGCGCAGTTCTTTGACGGACGTAGGTTTGGGGAACTCAGTCACGGCCCGAAGCTTGGCGGGATCAGGAAGAATTCCGTCCTTGGACACGACGTAGCCGAGGATTGTCAGCTGCCGTGCTGCAAACCGGCACTTCTTTAGATTCAGTTGCAGACCGGCGTCGCTCAAACGCGTCAAAACATGCCGTAGGCGTTGAAGATGCGTGGAGAAGTCCGGAGCAAACACGACGACGTCGTCGAGGTAGCACAAGCACGTGTGCCATTTCAGGTTGCGCAGAACGGTATCCATCATGCGCTCAAAGGTGGCGGGCGCATTACACAGCCCAAACGGCATGACGTTAAATTCGTACAGGCCGTCGGGCGTGACAAAGGCGGTCTTCGGTCGAGCGTCATCAGCCATAGGTACTTGCCAGTACCCTGAGCGCAAATCGAGAGATGAAAAAAATTCGGCGCCTTGCAAGCTGTCAATCGCGTCGTCTATTCGCGGCAGTGGATACACGTCCTTACGAGTGATCTTGTTGAGTCGTCTGTAGTCCACACAGAACCGCACAGAACCGTCCTTCTTCGCAACAAGAACGACAGGAGACGCCCAGGGGCTGTTAGAGGGTCGAATGACATCACGTCGAAGCATGTCGTCGACTTGCTCGGTGATTACACGGCGTTCGGCAGGAGATACGCGATATGGACGTTGCCGCAGTGGCAGGTGGTCGCCAGTGTCGATGCCATGCGTAACGGCCGACGTGCGGCCGAGAGAAGTTTGAGCGACATCGAAAGAAGGGCGAAATTCTTCCAACAGGTCCAAAAGCTGGGAACGCTGGACCTGCGTAAGGTTGTCAGCTATGGAGGAACCAAATACGTCAGCGTGTGATGAACCAGACGTCGAAACAGCACTGAGCGTGCTCGAACTTCGGCCGTGCGAATCATCGGGCTCGTCCATAACTTGTGCGTCTTCGAGGGGTTCTACGCTGCCCAGACATTCCCCTCGCACCAACGTAACACTGTACGGGGAGGGGTTGATTACATAAATAGAGGTGCTGCCCTGGGTGACTTGAACGGTCGCGAAAGGCACCAGCAAGCCTTTCCTCGTGCAAACACGGTCATATGGCGAGAGGAGTGCAACGGTGTCGGATAGGCTGGCGCAGTAGACTGACACCGCCGTTGACGAGTTTGCAGGCACTTTTATGTCGTCTTTGACGAGTATCTTGCTCGCAGTCGATGGACTGTCTGCCGGCGTCAAATTAGAGAATGGTGAGAGCTCTATTTCGGCGGGTGCGCAATGAATTACGGCGTCGTGGCGGGAGAGAAAATCCCATCCGAGGATGACGTCGTGAGAGCATGCAGGAATTATGATCAATTCGACGGCGTACATAACGTCCTTAATCATGACGCGGGCTGTGCATACCGCTGTAGGGTGAATGCTTTGGGCGCTGGCTGTACGGAGGGAGAGCCCGGAAAGTGGCGTCGTCACTTTTCGCAGTATTCGGCTAAGCTTTGCGTCCATAACGGATACGGCGGCTCCAGTGTCGATAAGGGCAGATGCACGAACACCGTCCACAAACACGTCTATCACGTTCGATGGGCTTCGCTGAGGGCTTTCGCAGTTCGACAGCATCGCAGCCCTTGCCTCGTGGACTGCGACGACTAGTTTTCCTGGTCTCGTGTGACCAGACGTGGCCGCATCGGTGACAGCGAGCGGCGTCGTGGTGACGGGGAACGGCGGGTAGATGGAGCGGGGCGAGACGTCGGCGACAGTGGCGTAGGTGGGTCGTAATATGGGCGGTTCGCCGGGCTGGTGGCAGGCGACGCGACTCTAGGCGGCTGCACGCGATTGCAATACCGCGCCACGTGGCCGGCGTAACCGCATGCGAAGCATATGGGGCGGTTGTCAGGTGTGCGCCATCGGTTCGCTGGGGCAGGGCCCGCCCATGGTGCAGGACGGGATTGGCGGGGCGGCAGCTGATAGGACTGGACGGTGGGCTGCAGTCGTGGCCTGTGTGTGACGTCGGCGCAGGTTACCGGCACATCCGCTTCGAAAGAATGAGGTCGAGCGGAGGCTTCGGCGTAAATGTGTGGGGCAGCCGTAGGGATTGCTGGGGGCGTTTCTTGCGACCACTTGGGCGTAACTCAAGGGTGCAGGAGCCGTATGGTGCTGGTGGTACTCGGGCATGACCTCTGCGATTTCTTGCTCAATTGCTCGACGGAGCGGAGGCAGAAGGGTGGTCGACGGCTGTTGGACGTACTGCGGGCGAGCAAAGTCCAGCAGAGAGAATTGGCGCGCGATTTCCTCGCGCACGAATGTCTTCATCTCTGCGAGCAACGCGGAGTGGTCGGATATGGTCGACAAGCCAGCGAGCTCGGCGTCGCGTGATGGAGAGCGACGGGTCATCGATCGCTGCCGGCGCAGCTCCTCATAGCTTTGGCAGAGCGTTATGACCTCAGCCACTGTGCCGGGATTCTTGGCGAGCAGCATGGTGAAGGCGTCGTCGTCGATGCCTTTCATGATGTGCCGGATCTTGTCTGATTCGGACATGGTGGCGTCGGCTTTCTTACAGAAATCGAGGACGTCTTCAAT
>NC_051184.2:41616952-41682915 GCF_013339695.2 Rhipicephalus sanguineus | reverse complement strand
AACGCACTTCACTTTAGACGGTATAGCGAAAAGGCGATAGCAACTTTATTTTCAAGGTGTATCGAGGAGATAGAATTCGCTAGGGTGCACGCATACTGAAGTATCTAAGACGTATGAAACGGAAATGTTCCTGAAAGGCTTCAGAATATGAAGGGATGGTGAATACCTGCTCATTTCGAAACAAAGTGAAGTTTTAAACCGTGAACTGAGATGTTTTCAACGTTCCAGAAGTGCGTAATAAATTATAAGGGTATAGTTTCCCAGAGGGCAAAATCCGAGCTCATATGGTTGATATACGGGCGTCCCAGCTATCACGCAGCACGATTTCAAAAAAGAGGAACGGCGTTACGCGAAGCACACCTAGTGCATATTGGTCCCAGTATGCTGTAGTAGCCACTACTCATATTTTCGTTAATGAGGTTAGTTAATTACTCGTAATTACGTTTTTTAACTCGACATATACTCACCTAATCATTAAAATGTCAATGAGGCATTTGTAGGCATGTTCGAATGACGTCTAACTGCGCTATTTTCAACAACGTACTAATTGCGCGCTCGCCCATTTTTTTGGCTAATAAAGAAAGCCCGCGAAACCTGAAAATTGACACGTGACTGGACTGCAGCGCGCATCAAGGGGCTTTAGCGCGCATGCGCGCATGAGGAAGCAGCGCCCTCAAACAAGCTCACTGTGAGGTAGCAAGTCAAGACTACGCTCCCACCTCTTACGGGTGGGAGCGTAAACACTACACATACGAGGAACTAAAAGTTCGTCGTCCTCACTTGAAATATTACAGTTCCCCGAGAACCGATGCCGGAATCTTTCGTGAAATTTCCAGGATGCCCAAGTTTTAAACCGAAAACCAGTGACACGAACGTGTGTTGTGTGGAAAAGCCAGGGTAATTCTCAACAGTGGGGTTCTTAACGTACACCTCTATCAATTATACGGGCTTTGTCGCATTTCACGCTGCCCTCTCCCCCTCCCCGCCTTCTCATCGAAATGCGGAACCGTAGCGGGAATTGAACGATGTTCTAGAGCTAAGCAGTGAAACAGCTTAAGGGTGATTCCACGAGAGATCGAACATGCCTGTCCGGTCGCATTTTTGTTTTGCCTGGGTTTTTATATGTTGTGTGGGCACATTCAAAGTGCACGGAACTGAAAATTTTATTTCCAAGAAACGCTCCCAGCGCGCCAAAAAAATATTTGAAGGTGGCGGCGCATGCCTCCTGTTTTTGCACTGCAATGTTTTCGGATTTCACGGCCGAATTTAGCGCGAACTATAAATGATGTGTCGAAAATTTCTTTTGCTGGTTTTAATACGCATTACTGTGAATTACATCCATGCTTTTTTTATGCCGTCCTCAAAAGAAGAAATGTTGAAAAAATGGCAAACACGGCCGAAATCAAAAAAGGGTCCTAAGTTTGAGGCACCTTGGCGCCTTTACTATTTCGAACCAGAACTTTGAACACAGTGTCAACTATAGAAAAGAGCCTTTGCAACATTTATACGGAAGATGATTTTCCTACGGGCAGCGCAAAAAAGAAAAAAAATAGTTAAAGAAGCGAGTTTTTTCAAAAAAGTACATTTTCAAAAAATAAAATAAAAAAAACTCCGGTCTCAATTTTGACGGCAATTTTTTTCTCGAAGAGCGTTTATGTCAATGAACAACACGGTTTTAATATCATATGTCCTCATTTGCTTTGTTTACGAGATATAACTGGCCAAAGTTACCCTTGCTGTGAGTGCTCACTTCAGGGCGACTGATGGTTGTTAATAGCTTGGCATTGTGCGTAAATCGCAGTTTTAATTATTCTGCTGCAGCAAAACCTTGCTCTGGTGGCTTTTCGTCAAGAAAAATGTGTTCTCAGATTTTATTTGGTTCTACCGTGTGCGAAAGTGGGCTGCTGCCGCCCTCTAAAGGGTGATTCCACGAGAGATCGAACATGCCTGTCCGGTCGATATTTTTGTTTTGCGTGGGTTTTTTATGTTATGTGGGCACATTCAAAGTGCACGGAATCCAAAATTTTATTTCAATGAAATGCTCCCAGCGTGCCAAAAAAGTATTTGAACGTGGCGGCGCAGACCTCTTGTTTTTGTTCACTGCAATGTTTTGGGATTCCACGGCCGAATTTAACGCGAACTATAAACGATGTGTCGAAAATTTTCTTGTTGGTTTTAATACGCATTACTGTGAATTACATCCATGCTTTTTTCCAAGTATTTCAAGGAGCCTTTGCAACATTTATGCGTAGGATCGTTTTCCTACAGGCAGCTCGAAATAAGAAGAAAATAGTTAAAGAAGCGAGTTTTTTTCAAAGAAGTACATTTTCAAAAATAAAACAACTCAGGCCTCAATCTTGACATTTTTTTTGTCGAAGAGCGCTTATGTCAGTGAAAACACCGTGTTAATATGTATGTCCTCATTTGCTTTGTTCACGAGATTTAACGGGCCAAAATTACCCTTGCTGTGTGTGCTCACTTCAGTGCGATCGATAGTTGTCGTCAGCTTGCATTGCACTTAAATCTAGTTTTAATTATTTTCCTGCAGTAAAACCTTGCTCTGGTGTCTTGTGGTCAAGAAAAATGCATTCTCAAACTTTAATTGTGTCTAGCGTGTGTGGGGGTGGGCTGCTGCCGCTCTCTAAAGACCGAACGCGTACGCAGTTTGCAGCTTACAACCTCAACTTACCCGCCAGTATTCGTTAATCAGAAGCACGCGAGACACCGCGGACACATGGTTTAGGTCGCTTTGTCAAAACTCTCCTTGCACACAGAATAAAGCATCTGTATGCAGCGAAGGCCAACTTAATCTGTAACTAAATGCCACAATCAGCAGGCGCGCTGTTATGTAGTTGTTTTCTCACTGCCTGCTTGCTTCCCTTCCATTACATGCATTGTACGCTCTAACCATCTTTTCCTTTCGACGCACATTGTGCCTAAACAACATTTGTATAAAAGTTAGCTCAATGATTTCCGAGCCGTTTATTTCACTTCCCGCTATCACATGTTTTCGGCGTCGCAGATAACGTCTTCCTGTATCATCTCGACCTTTACCTCAGCGTTTCAACAGCCAGAAAACGTGCGGTGCGGCCATGATTAAGCCGATGAGTGGCCGAAGCTGCCCAATTATGATGTTTCGTTGCCACTTTACTAAAGTGCTTTCCCACGTCGAGGACAGCAAAGGTCATTGGTGGCACCAGACGGACATTACCCTTAGTTTTGACAATGAGTGCGGCCTACAAATTAAACATTACAGCCCAAAGCGCTTAGACACCCTTAGTCATAAAATGTTAAACCGTAAGCAGTTCTGGAAAGGCATTCATGACAGCTGCGCAGATGTGAGATAATTTGTGCGGTGCCGTTCAGTATAAGCGTTTCGACTTGCTCTAGGTCTAGCTATTCACTACACGCGATGCGCGCGGCCCATGGCTACGTCCGATTGTTCTGTGCCGATTATTTACGCGTTCACAAAAGGAAGATTGCTGAGGAAAACGTTTTCGTTGCGCAATTTTTTTTCTTTGCTCTTTTTGTTGTTGCCTACCTCCAGAAGCTACTGTCATAGGCTGAGGATCTTCGCGACACCTGCGAGGTCTGCTTGCATTGCTTTACGCTCCCCCAAGGAAAACCTGTCTACATCTAACCGCGATGAGGTAGACCAGGCATTCCTTCAGGAAGAAGAAGCGGTTGACATCTTGAACAGGCGCGCCCATCTTTCCTCTGATTATTTATAGGCGAGGTTGTAGGCTGCAAACTGTTTACACGTGAGCAGTTTAGAGGGCGGCAGCAGCCCGCTTTTGCACACGCTAGACACAAATAAAATCTGAGAACACATTTTTCTTGACGAAAAGCCACCAGAGCAAGGTTTTGCTGCAGCAGAATAATTAAAACTGCCATTTACGCACAATGCAAGCTATTAACAACCATCAGTCGCCCTGAAGTGAGCACTCACAGCAAGGGTAACTTTGGCCAGTTATATCTCGTAAACAAAGCAAATGAGGACATATGATATTAAAACCGTGTGTTCATTGACATAAGCGCTCTTCGATAAAAAATTGCCGTCAAAATTGAGACCGGAGTTTTTTTTATTTTATTTTTTGAAAATGTACTTTTTTGAAAAAACTCGCTTCTTTAACTATTTTTTTTCTTTTTTTGCGCTGCCCGTAGGAAAATGATCTTCCGTATAAATGTTGCAAAGGCTCTTTTCTATAGTTGACACTGTTTTCAAGTTTCTGTTCGAAATAGTAAAGGCGCCAAGGCGCCTCAAACTTAGGACCCTTTTTTGATTTCGGCCGTGTTTGCCATTTTTTCACATTTTCTTCTTTTTGAGGACGGCATAAAAAAAGCATGGATGTAATTCACAGTAATGCGTATTAAAACCAGCAAAAGAAATTTTCGACACATCATTTATAGTTCGCGCTAAATTCGGCCGTGAAATCCGAAAACATTGCAGTGAGCAAAAACAGGAGGCATGCGCCGCCACCTTCAAATATTTTTTGGCGCGCTGGGAGCGTTTCTTGGAAATAAAATTTTCAGTTCCGTGCACTTTGAATGTGCCCACACAACAATATAAAAACCCAGGCAAAACAAAAAATGCGAACCGGACAGGCATGTTCGATCTCTCGTGGAATCACCCTTAAGCCTCATCTATTAGCCTACGCAGATAACCGACGAAATAATTAAATGTTATTATAAATAATAACTTCAACATTTATTAATAGCGTTATAACGATTAACGCTAGCACTAAGTCACGGAGTCAGAAAATTCACTTGCCTTGGTCCGACGAAGTAGATACTTATAATTATACGCATGTAATTTCATTTTACTTCGTTTCACTGTGCGCTCAGGGCCAAGCAGTACAGGGTGGTGTAATAAAACAAAATATCAAAATGTCATTCTTGCGAAAGCCCCTGCTATTCTATCAATACTATTACCTTTTCAGTTGCTATTATTTCTGTCACAGATGCCGAGACTACACGTATAAAGACGTTTATTAGCGGGCACTCGGCGACGATAAACGACTGCGACAGTCAGGGGCGGGGTGCCGACTCGAGCGGAGAACGTGCTGTCCCAGAAGAGCGGAAGAGGACCGCCCCACTAGTAAGCGCTCGAGAGGGCGACCCATTAGAGGCTTCCAAACGCTTCGCTACAATACCCGAGTACGAAAAGGGAGCCGCCTGGCGACCCTAACTGCTTGTCACTATGAGCGGGTCATGGTAGGGTTTCAGGCGCTCCACGTTGACAATGTCGCGCCCTCGACGGCGCATGTCCGAAAGATGGTTCAATGGGTTCGATCACGTAGTTGACCGGGGACTGTGGCGTTCGACGACACGGTAAGGGGCCGTCGTATTTCGGGCAGTAGTTTTGAAGAGAGGCCAGGTGCAGTGGTAGGGACCGAGAGCCATACGAGTGCTCCAGGGAGGAACGTGGGCGCAGAAGTGGTGTGTCACCGCGAATGCTCTTCTGCCGCTCTTGGTCTTCGTAGTAAATGTCTTGGCAAGCTCCCGACACTCCTCAGCGAGTCTTGCTGTGGCAGAAATAGGCGCACACTCAGGACGGGTCCGGCTTGTAGGGAAGGATTGTGTCGATCGTGTGCGACGGGTGCCTGCCGTACAATAAGAAAAAGGGCGAGAAACCAGTAGTGCTCTGCGGGGCGGTATTATAGGCGTAGGTGACAAAAGGCAGAATGGCATCCCAATTTGTGTGATCGGCGGCAACGTACATCGAGAGCATGTCGCCGAGCGTGCGGTTAAAGCGTTCGGTGAGGCCATTCGTCTGCGGGTGGTAAGCAGTAGTTTTCCGGTGACAACGTTGCACTCTTTGAGAATGGCTTCGACGACTTCGGACAAGAAGACACGACCTCGATCGCTGAGCAGCTCCTGGGGTGGACCGTGGCGCAGCATGAATCGGTGCAGCAGGAAGGAGGCAACATCGCGCGCTGTAGCCGCTGGGAGGGCGGCAGTTTCGGCGTATCGCGTAAGGTGGTCAACAGCGACGATGGCCCAGCGGTTACCAGCCGACGTTAGAGGAAGTGGTCCATACAATCGATGCCAACGCGCCCAAACGGCCGGTCAGGGCAAGGTAGAGGTTGCAGACCTGCCGGCGACAGGTGCGTTGAAGTTTTGCGGCGCTGACAATCGATGCAGGAGCGAACGAACTTCTGCACGTAGCGGTACATCCCTCGCCAAAAGTACCGTTGGCGAATGCGGTGGTAGGTTTTCGATACCCCAGAGTGTGCACACTGCGGGTCAGAGTGGAACGACTCGCATATGTCAGAACGCAGACTGCGGGGTATTACGAGTAGCCACTGGCGGCCGTCGCCGTAATTGCGTCGGTGGAGGAGGTCGTCGCGAACGGCGAAATGGTGCGCTTGACGACGCAATGCGCGAGTGGATGGTGTCGCCGATGGATCACTCAGCAAGGCTATCAGTGAGGCAATCCAGTGATCCTTGCGCTGTTCAGTGGCGATGGTTTGAATGTCGATAGACGAAACGGCATTGTGAGACACTGAGCTGGAAGTATTGTCGTCAGGCAAGGGGGAGCGCGAGAGTGCGTCGGCGTCAGCATGCTGGCGTCCGTTGCGGTACAGCACGCGGATATCGTAGTCCTGTAGGCGAAGTGCCCAGCGGGCGAGGCGGCCTGAGGGATCCTTCAATGACGACAACCAGCATAGTGCATGATGGTCGGTGATTACATCAAATGGGCGACCATACAAATAAGGTCGGAATTTCGTAAGGGCCCAGATGATCGCCAGGCATTCCTTTTCAGTGACGGTGTAATTGGTCTCGGCTTTAGTAAGCGTACGACTTGCATATGCCACGACATATTCAGGGAACCCTGGTTTGCGCTGCGCAAGGACAGCGCCAAGGCCAACACCGCTAGCGTCTGTGTGTACCTCTGTAGGGGCCGCAGGGTCGTAGTGGCGTAGTATGGGAGGCGACGTCAACAAACGACGGAGCTTTGCGAAAGCGTCGTCGCACTCCGACGACCACGAATGGAGGGGCCCGTTACTTCCGAGAAGCTTCGTCAGTGGCGATATGATAGTCGCGAAATTTCGAATGAAGCGCCGAAAGTAGGAACACAGTCCTACGAAACTGCGCAGTTCTTTGACGGACGTAGGTTTGGGGAACTCAGTCACGGCCCGAAGCTTGGCGGGATCAGGAAGAATTCCGTCCTTGGACACGACGTAGCCGAGGATTGTCAGCTGCCGTGCTGCAAACCGGCACTTCTTTAGATTCAGTTGCAGACCGGCGTCGCTCAAACGCGTCAAAACATGCCGTAGGCGTTGAAGATGCGTGGAGAAGTCCGGAGCAAACACGACGACGTCGTCGAGGTAGCACAAGCACGTGTGCCATTTCAGGTTGCGCAGAACGGTATCCATCATGCGCTCAAAGGTGGCGGGCGCATTACACAGCCCAAACGGCATGACGTTAAATTCGTACAGGCCGTCGGGCGTGACAAAGGCGGTCTTCGGTCGAGCGTCATCAGCCATAGGTACTTGCCAGTACCCTGAGCGCAAATCGAGAGATGAAAAAAATTCGGCGCCTTGCAAGCTGTCAATCGCGTCGTCTATTCGCGGCAGTGGATACACGTCCTTACGAGTGATCTTGTTGAGTCGTCTGTAGTCCACACAGAACCGCACAGAACCGTCCTTCTTCGCAACAAGAACGACAGGAGACGCCCAGGGGCTGTTAGAGGGTCGAATGACATCACGTCGAAGCATGTCGTCGACTTGCTCGGTGATTACACGGCGTTCGGCAGGAGATACGCGATATGGACGTTGCCGCAGTGGCAGGTGGTCGCCAGTGTCGATGCCATGCGTAACGGCCGACGTGCGGCCGAGAGAAGTTTGAGCGACATCGAAAGAAGGGCGAAATTCTTCCAACAGGTCCAAAAGCTGGGAACGCTGGACCTGCGTAAGGTTGTCAGCTATGGAGGAACCAAATACGTCAGCGTGTGATGAACCAGACGTCGAAACAGCACTGAGCGTGCTCGAACTTCGGCCGTGCGAATCATCGGGCTCGTCCATAACTTGTGCGTCTTCGAGGGGTTCTACGCTGCCCAGACATTCCCCTCGCACCAACGTAACACTGTACGGGGAGGGGTTGATTACATAAATAGAGGTGCTGCCCTGGGTGACTTGAACGGTCGCGAAAGGCACCAGCAAGCCTTTCCTCGTGCAAACACGGTCATATGGCGAGAGGAGTGCAACGGTGTCGGATAGGCTGGCGCAGTAGACTGACACCGCCGTTGACGAGTTTGCAGGCACTTTTATGTCGTCTTTGACGAGTATCTTGCTCGCAGTCGATGGACTGTCTGCCGGCGTCAAATTAGAGAATGGTGAGAGCTCTATTTCGGCGGGTGCGCAATGAATTACGGCGTCGTGGCGGGAGAGAAAATCCCATCCGAGGATGACGTCGTGAGAGCATGCAGGAATTATGATCAATTCGACGGCGTACATAACGTCCTTAATCATGACGCGGGCTGTGCATACCGCTGTAGGGTGAATGCTTTGGGCGCTGGCTGTACGGAGGGAGAGCCCGGAAAGTGGCGTCGTCACTTTTCGCAGTATTCGGCTAAGCTTTGCGTCCATAACGGATACGGCGGCTCCAGTGTCGATAAGGGCAGATGCACGAACACCGTCCACAAACACGTCTATCACGTTCGATGGGCTTCGCTGAGGGCTTTCGCAGTTCGACAGCATCGCAGCCCTTGCCTCGTGGACTGCGACGACTAGTTTTCCTGGTCTCGTGTGACCAGACGTGGCCGCATCGGTGACAGCGAGCGGCGTCGTGGTGACGGGGAACGGCGGGTAGATGGAGCGGGGCGAGACGTCGGCGACAGTGGCGTAGGTGGGTCGTAATATGGGCGGTTCGCCGGGCTGGTGGCAGGCGACGCGACTCTAGGCGGCTGCACGCGATTGCAATACCGCGCCACGTGGCCGGCGTAACCGCATGCGAAGCATATGGGGCGGTTGTCAGGTGTGCGCCATCGGTTCGCTGGGGCAGGGCCCGCCCATGGTGCAGGACGGGATTGGCGGGGCGGCAGCTGATAGGACTGGACGGTGGGCTGCAGTCGTGGCCTGTGTGTGACGTCGGCGCAGGTTACCGGCACATCCGCTTCGAAAGAATGAGGTCGAGCGGAGGCTTCGGCGTAAATGTGTGGGGCAGCCGTAGGGATTGCTGGGGGCGTTCTTGCGACCACTTGGGCGTAACTCAAGGGTGCAGGAGCCGTATGGTGCTGGTGGTACTCGGGCATGACCTCTGCGATTTCTTGCTCAATTGCTCGACGGAGCGGAGGCAGAAGGGTGGTCGACGGCTGTTGGACGTACTGCGGGCGAGCAAAGTCCAGCAGAGAGAATTGGCGCGCGATTTCCTCGCGCACGAATGTCTTCATCTCTGCGAGCAACGCGGAGTGGTCGGATATGGTCGACAAGCCAGCGAGCTCGGCGTCGCGTGATGGAGAGCGACGGGTCATCGATCGCTGCCGGCGCAGCTCCTCATAGCTTTGGCAGAGCGTTATGACCTCAGCCACTGTGCCGGGATTCTTGGCGAGCAGCATGGTGAAGGCGTCGTCGTCGATGCCTTTCATGATGTGCCGGATCTTGTCTGATTCGGACATGGTGGCGTCGGCTTTCTTACAGAAATCGAGGACGTCTTCAATGTAACTGGTGAATGATTCACCGGCCTGCTGAGCGCGTTCACGTAAGCGCTGTTCGGCCTGCAGCTTACGAACGGCAGGGCGGCCAAACACATTGATAGTGGCGGTCTTGAAGTCGGACCACGTTGTAAAATCTGATGCGTGGTTGTTGTACCACAAGCCCGCCACACCCGCGACGTAGAAAACGAGGTTAGTCAGCTTTCCTGCCTCGTCCCATTTATTGGGGACACTCACGCGCTCGTAAATCGCGAGCCAGTCCTCCACGTCGCTGCCATCTGCGCCAGTGAAGACCGGAGGGTCGCGGATACGAGGCACACCTGGGCAGGAGGTCGGTGTAGGCGGGGCCGTTTGCTGGGAGGCGTCTTGAGGCATCGTAGGCGGCAGGGTACGGGATCGAAGAGCCAGGGGCATCGAATGAGGGCCGAAGTTGTTGTGAAAGCCCAGCACCCTCCACCAAATTATAAAGACGTTTATTAGCGGGCACTCGGCGACGATAAACGACTGCGACAGTCAAGGCGGGGTGCCGACTCTGAGCGCGAGAAGCGTGCTGTCCCAGAAGAGCGGAAGAGGACGACCCACTAGTAAGCGCTCGAGAGGGCGACCCATTAGAGGCTTCCAACGCTTCGCTACACACGGTATAACCGATTCGTACAACAGCTGGACGTCATGCGTTCGATTACCAGCAGCATACTTGCTCTAAAGACTTAAACCCGTTCAGTCAGTCAATTGTGTTATTCAGGAGAAAAAGATAATGGAGGAGTGCGACTGCAACCATTTTGTGTTTTAAGAAAGGATTAACTCTTGCGTTTGGTGAGCTAAACGTTTTATATAGAAAGGACGACTTCGAGCACGCAGTACTCTCCCATAACTAGGGTCTTTATAACAAATGCAATCAATTCAGAGTGGCTGTGGTGGCGGTACTCTACTACAAACGGAATTTTAATGTGTTTAGAAGAAATGGTAGACGATTCAGAGTACTGCGAACTCTATGGGAGAGCTGAAAGCAGCCGTCCCGGCTGACCCTCTTATAGGTTCGGGCACGTAACCAAGATAGTGCAAAAGCCACACGAACAATATGTACAGTGCTGTGCATGAGACCGAAGCGTTTCACACGCCGATATGATATGGTATTTTTATAACCATCATAGTTTCTCAGGTTATCCAGCAGATTTACTTGTCAACATACAATTGTAAATTCGTATTCCTGCAACACGAAGAAGTATTCTTGAAACACTTCGCCTTCGCCTCTAGGACATTTAGCCAAATATTATCAGTTAAAGCAAAACAAGAAAATTCACGCAGAATCTCTCTTGGGAGTTGTTTACGTGATACGTACGCGTAGAGTTTTACCGTAAGAAGTAGAGCTGTGCACGGGCCGTATTTCCGAACCCGAGCCCGGCCCGGGCCCGCTGACTTTGTCGAAGGCCCACCCGAGCCCGACGGCAAAGGGCTGCGAGCCCGCCCGGCCCGGCCCGACTTACAAAAACACAATCCCGGGCCCGGCCCGGCCCGGCCCGGCTTTTTGAAGGTTCGCTGCGAAAACAAAACATCGTTTTCCGGTAATTTGGCATTTTATTGAGCATATCAAATATGATCAAACGACACACGATGAACAGTCTCTATTACACAGATTACAAATTACAAGTAGGCGGCCTCATGCCAGCAACAATAGAGTTCGCTCGCCAAAGCCGTCACGTGTATGGGTTATGCCCATGCAAGCGTCAGCTTGCACAAAGGCGATCTACGTCGGGTCGCTCGTCGCTGTCGCGTGCATTTTCACTCATATGGGATTTGGCCTTAAATCTAAAGCGAACAGTCGCGTGGCGCCGTCACTAGCACAGGTGGCGTTACTTCTCTGTTTGTCGGAGTGCAACACAGGCAGTGGTCTACCTGCTCCCCTTTTGTTTAAAGTAGCGAATGAAAAGGAAAAGCGGTAAAGGGCGGTCGCGGAAAAGGCGCCGCATGCGTGCTGGAAAACAATTCCTGCTCATTCTCTATATTTCGGGCTTGAGTCGGGCTTTGCGGCGTGCCCGAGCCCGGCCCGATAAAACTCCAAGTAGCCCGAGCCCGGCCCAGGCCCGAGGTGAAAATACGTCGGCCCGCCCGAGCCCGGCCCGCGGGCCGGGTCGGGTTCGGGCTTTCGGGCTACCCGGAGCCCGTGCACACCTCTAACACAAACTTCATCCGAGCCATACACCAGGATACATGAATGCCGACGCGCGAGTGCTAATACCCATAAAGTTTCCTATGATTCATTAGAGGGAACTCTGGTGCTAGTGTCTATGGGAGTTGCAACGCATCGCTCTTCAGCCAGCATGGGAATGTACACGGATTTGTTTCCGTTAACCCTCCCCTTAAGCGCTCCCCTTAACCCTCCCCTTGTGTTTTCTTTGCGCGAAATAGCCACATCCGTGGCTTCTGAAAGGACGTGAACCGACTAGCCCAACAACGTGTGCTTCTGGATTTGTCTAAGCTTCGTTTTTTTTTTGGCTCCGTTTGGCTTCGCGTCAGCTGCATCCGCTTTGTCGCGAGACGAAGTTTAGCAAAAGCCAGCAGTTCCACATCGCCACTTTAACCTTTTCAGGCTCACCAGTTCAAGTCTGGTCACGAAATTCACAACGGTCCATTCTTTTATCCGAAACGAACGCCAAAACACGGCGATAAACAAAGCCACACGTGCGTTCAAAGCCGTAAGCACGAAGATTAGGCAAATCCGTGTACTACCCATCATTCCCATGGTGGCTGAACAATCGCAGCGCCACAGTCCCCTCTAGTTAATTTTAGGAGACTCTATGGCTGTAACCGCCGTCATGCGTTGGGTCGTCCTCCTTAAACGCAGGTGCCTCGGCTTTCACCCTCGTCCGCGATCCCGGGGCAGATCGTGACGGAAGTATTGACTCTCAGTGCTCGAAGCGTCTACTACCCATCATTCCCATGGTGGCTGAACGATCGCAGCGCCAGAGTTCCCTCTAGGTAATTGTAGTAAACTGTATGCCACTACCAGACACCTAAGCGAAGGGTTATGGTCGCCTCTTGGAATGCAGTATCAGGGGTCCTCAGCCGTCATTATCGTAAAAAAAAAGCGTAGCCATTACTCTGCGAACCTAAAAAAATAACGTGAAAGGTCCGACTGATTAAAGGTAACTGGCAGAATGGGCGACCCATTTAGATGACCAGGTCCTGCACCCGTCCTACACCCCCCATCCCGTGCGAACGCTGTCAGCGTAGTCTGTCTACGATGCTGTCTTGAACATGGAGCACAGCCATAGTTCAGCTTCGCTCAGACATCACGGCTTAAAGCGGCGGGAAACGCGATGACGCAGCGTCAGTTATCGCAAACGGACGACGCCCGGGCACGAGGCACGCCGCATCCATGACGCAGCAAGTGCTCGAGCGTCACATACAATCGGCTGTATCTGGATGCCGTTGGCGGCCGTTTGACGCCAGCGAGTGTGATAAATCTTTCGCCCAAAAACGGAGCCAAGACAACCGGAGACGGCTCATCTGGTATTCGACGCTTATAGCGACGAGGTCAGTTAATGTCCGGAGTGCTCGAGGAGTGGTCGACGGCGAACAACGCCCCGTCTTCTGTGCCCCGAACGATGCAAGGCGCTGGGTAGAACTTCAGAACACAGAAAGAAAAAGGTATGATATGTATTACGGTGCCCTTATTTGAAGAAAGCAGTGCTCCTGACAGTACTAATTGACAGTTGCCTTGAGAGACAACACGAACGCAGTTTCTTAACGTTCATTCTGAATCACACTTGTCTGGAGCGACCAGTCGGCCAATTCAGCCTCCGTTTTTGGCAAAAGTGTGCAGAGTCGGACGCCGTAGTGATAGCAAACATAGTCATACCGCATGCTACGTCCGTCTGCTAAAATCAAGCATGAAACTCCCCCCCCCCCCCCCTCACGGAGGACTCTTGCGCACTGCTATGATTGATATGCAGCGTTTACTCGTCCCCTGAAACTTAGACAAAGTTCCATGTTCTTGAACCTTTCATCGTCGACTACAGAATCCGAAACTGCGGGTCGTGCAGACGTAATGGCGCTGATATCGCCAACAGAGGCACTGGAGGCCGGCTGAGGCAAGCGATAAGCTAGCCGCCATGTAATAAAATCAGCTATTGTGAAACTGCATGTGTACGTTGTCGATTCGCTAGCTCAGAAACGCAATCTCACTCGTCTTACATAACCACCATTTTTTTTAGCGAGCGGTAAACAGCACGGATTCGAGGCGTTACCCGAAATACGTAACGGCCCGAAAGCAGCGCGGCGTTTGACTTCGTTCATATCGTTTCCACTTAGAAGCGGCCGCAAATGATTGATTTTTCATAACCTTTATTGCTGCGAAGAGGGATCCTATTTGTGGGCATGCCGGACGTCTGAAGTTTGCCCTACGAAATCGAATATCTGTCCCTCGACGTTTGCAAAGGCAATCATTGTGGGAAAACATTTTTGAAATCCTGCACACAGTATGACGGGGTGCAACCACATAGCTTATAAAACAAACCCACATCAAAGCAGAGCAGTATTCATTATAAAATGACGTTTTTTTTGCTGTAGCTTCATTACTTTTCGTTCAGGTTTGCTTGGAGATATTTGCGGTTTGGACGCGGCGTACTAAGAATACCGGTTCTTTTTGTTTGATTTATTTTTTTCCGCTGGAATGATGACTTTTTAGGGCAGTTTTTCTCTACCACTCTAGGTGAGTCTATCTCCTGTTCAGTCGCTTAACTTTATTTGCTGAAGCAGGTCCAGATTCTCAGTACAGTGAGTGGCACTGTTACCAAGGCTTTACAAAATCCCCGAATCACGTATCTACCCTAAAACCTGCGATCGATAGTGCTGAACGCATGACAGTCCATTCATTGTTCAGTACAGTATTTCTGTTCTGGTTAGACGCGTTCCTGCGACGATTCAATTCAATTCTCTTTATTTAGCGAATGGACTAGAAAAATCTTCTGGGTGGGCTCTTAGCCGAAAAGGCTTGGATCCCATTTGAGGCTGAAGCTCTCCCAACGATTTAAAACAGATTTATCCTGTACAACTGATATAGGCTCAAGGGATATGAAAAATTCAATGGGCGCTCGCGCCTTTGCTTTTCCGGTTATGCCGACACCTACGGGATGGAAATATCGGCAATCGCGTTTGACATCTCCTGAATTCTTTAGAGGGATTCTTTTGATGCGCAGTAGCGCATGCGAACGCACGCGCAGGCACGCACGCACGAACACACACACACACACACGCACACACGCACACACACACACACAAACACACACACACACACACACACACACACACACACACACACACACACACACACACACACACACACACACACACACACACACACACACACACACACTACTTAGCAAAGTTTCACGCTACCGACGATGACAGGTCATTACCAACTATTCCGATCAAATTGTCGATTTCCGGCCCCGGCTGCCGCATATCGATGGAGGCGTGATGCGAGAAATTCCATGTACATAGATTTAGATGAGCTTAATGAACCCCAGGTGGTTAAAAATAATCCGGAGTCGCCCATCACGGCATGCGTCGTAATTATATCATGGTTTTGGGTACGTGAAAGCTGATACGTTAACTAGTTAATCAACCAATGGCAAGCAGGCATGTGCTGCGCGACGTCTTAGTCCATCGGTCGTCTTACTTCGCGCGCTGTGGCACCCAACGCCTGTCCTTAGCAAAGTTTCGCAAACATCGCCTGTCCTTAGCAAACAAGGACGTCATCATCAGCCTGACTACGCCCACTGCTGGGCAAAGGCCTCTCCCATGCTCTGTCAATCAGCCCGGTCCTGTGCTTGCTGCGGGCACGTTACACCCGCAAATTTCTTAACCTGATCTTCCCACCTAACTTTGTCTCCACCTCGCGCGTTTTGCCTTCTCTTGGAATCCATTCTGTTACTGTTAATTACCAGCGGCGGTTATCTTGGCTCCGCGCTACATGCCCTGCCCATTTCTTCTTCTTGATTTCGACTAAAATGTCCTTAACAGCCGTTTGTTCCCTGACTCATTCTGCTCTTTTTTTGTCCCTTAAGGTTACATCTATCATGTTAGGTTACACCGTAGGTTGCACCTAACATGTCCTTAAGGTGATAGGTTACACCTATCGTTTAACGACATGGTGATTAACAAAGGCCTTACTGTTCAGTTCTGTTCTAATTGGCTTGCTGTGGAGAGGTTCAGGTTTATATCCACTCTGGTACTCTATTTATATAAGTTCTGCAGCACAAAAAAAAAAGGTTATCCAATAACAGAAATGAACAAGTAAAGAAACATATCGCAAACTGAAACAAATAAAGAGAGTAATATATCAATGGACAATTTTGCCTGCAGTTCACTTTGCGATATGACGTTAACAAGCACGCATTTCTGTCGAACTCCAACGTAGTGATGTGTTAGTCCATACACCCACAGTATTCGGACTGAGACATCAATTCGTATAAAGCTACACATTGCTCATAGCAAGCGCTTGTCTAATCCAGCACTCTAATAAAAAAAAGAGTAATTTGCCTCTTGATTTGAGAGTGCTGGCTTTTATCACGTATGTGACTCTCTTTAAAGGGATACATTAACTCTCTTGTGGGTCACACTACTCTACAAAGAGAGTATAATGATCTTCAAAAAGAGTTGACGTGTCTCTTTAAAAGAGAGTCATATACGTGGCAAGCCAGATCGCTCAAAAAAGGGTAAAATGACTCTTTTTTTTTTCTTAGAGTGAGTGTCCACTAAGAAGTCGTTTAGGAAGATGTTTGTTTTTGCTGAAGGTGCTATTAAGGCCACTGCCCAAGTAATTTTTGTAAGGCTTTTGCCGTTGATTTGTGCAAGTGATAGCTTCGCTCACGTAGTGAAAAGCAGCAACGAACGTCTAAACGCGCAAGGAGGCCATGACGTATTTCGAGCTCCTTCGATAACTTCCGGTGCTGGCGATGCACAAATGCATGACCTTTGAGATCGGCTTCCGGAAATACCAGCCGTAAGTCGCTTTCTCCACATGGCTTTAAGGCTCAGATTCGATATGAAGAATAATACAAATTTTCTGCTAGGTTAAATGCACTGTGAAACTTTGATAGCTCACTGTGGGACACGCGTGGCTAAATGTGCAGTGCAGTGTTCGAGCTCAAAAATGGATGTCGTGTTCGCTTCAAAGTGTTGCTGATAGAATAATAGCAACAAACATGTTTTCTCAGAGTGGGTGCAGAACTAACAACATGCTCCAGAGGCCTGAGGCAGCGTAGCCCGTGAGACGTGAATATTTCAGGGAGCGAGACGAGAGTCGTGTCCCAGGGTCGACGTCGCTTTCACGCTGCAATATCTCAAGAACAAAACAATGTCGCAAGCCACGTGTGCATAGAAGATTAAAATACAGCAAAAAATTGGCGCCGCAGAACGTGAGACGGCAACGATAGGCACAAACTCGAAGGCAGTATTCTTGCATGCATTCCGAGAGTGAGAGGACTGTAAGCAAAGTGATAGCTGAACTATGCATACCATTTGGCTAGTGGACAGATGCATGGCATAGAGGCTAACCATGCCGTGCCATGCATGGCAAATTTCTGCTGGAAATAAAGGAGGCGAAGGTGATGTGGAGATACAGAGGTCACAGGAGGTAGACAGGGACACGTGCGCATGTTGAATTGTGTTTTGCCCCATTGCTGACAAGATATAAAAAAATCAACGAAATATGATTATTTACTACAAATTTTTTTCCCTCCTCATTTAGGAATGCCCTTGTTTGTGTTTGGTCATAAAAAAAAACCCCGACTGCTAAGCGTACAGAAGCCCAGTATAGGGATTTTGTAAGGATTCAACCAAACGCAGGACAAGGACAGTGAATAATCGACTACTGGTGTTTAACCTTGCAAACAATATAAGAGGCACGAGCGACTGCTTAGTGGGCACCTAATATATGCAAGGGAGTGTTCTTGTATTTCTCACCTGCCAGAAGAGGACCGCCGCGGCGGGGAATCGAACCAGCGACCCCAAGTTCAACTTCAGGCATCTATAGCCACTGAGCCGCCGTGGCTGGTCAAGGTTAAATACGCAATCCTTATCACTCCAATTACGTTAAATAAGCAAGCTGGTTATGACTATGTTATCGGCCATTGCGTATAAGCGTTACATGCGTTACATGCTGTTTCTTTAGATTGCCGCATTCTTGCCATTAAATTATTCTTGCGAATGTATTTCACGGGAACTCGGTGGTATTTTGGCGGCTAAGGCGTAGTGCTTCTAAACTTGAGGGTGCGAGTTCGGTTCCCTGTCATGGATGCCGCGTTTCCACTGTAGGGTGAAATGCAAAAGAACATGTTCAGTATTAAAAGGGTATGTTCAGTACTAAAATTGACGAACTGCTTTTCGGAATAAGGGTGAAATGCAATTGTGTCCCTGCCTGTGCATCCAGGTATATGCGTCACGTTGTCAAAATTATTTCGGCGTCCTCGACTACGACGTGATCCGTGATTACATCGTAGTCTTGTTAGGTGAAACACCGGAATTTTCGTACGTAGCGCAAACAAACAATTATTTCGTTGTTCGTGAACGAAAAAGATGGTTGCGTGAACTTCGTAGCAGTGTTAGACGAGGAATTACGACGCAGGTCCGAAATGTCTGGCGGTCTTGCCAGTGGTCACTTTGAATGACCTTCTCCCGTGCGCGTGTGCCTACCCTATACCCTAGTCAGAAGAAATAAAAAAATATCACCGGGGTACTACATCTGATAAAATTGTTGGCATCAATAACATCGACCGGTAATCTTGGCTACATGTTTCTTGCATTTTCGTGTCTGTGCGGAATTTTTTGCGGAAAACATAAGTCAATAAACGTACACAACCAGAAAAACAGAAGGAAAAAATAGTAACGCTGGCTGCGGCTTTTCAAAGAAAAAGAGATCCTATAAATGCTTGCACTGAGAGCAATCATTTCGTTAACAGACTCGGACTCTGCCCGAAAAAGGATTTCCAAAGTGGCGAATTTCGCGAGAGTGTAAGAAAAACATAAACACGTCTTTTCAGTTAGGTTCCTTTCACATCAAGAATGTCACCACTCCAGCCAATTTATTCCTTCTTTCTTTCTTCCCCCCCCCCCCTTTTTTTTACGTTTCGCTCGAGCCGCGCATCACAAGGCTGAACGAGTTTAAGCTATAGCCCGCTATCGAAAGACCCAGGCGGTCTCGGATTACTCGGCTGTCGTCGGGTTTATTCGGCATGTTCGAAATGCCGCAGCGAGTGGGAGTGTATTTGCTCCTTCTGAAACGACAGGAGAATATGCGCAAAAATAAAAAAAAGAAATACGAAAGAGAGAGAAAATCAATGCATCAGATGTCCACTTACAGTCCGTGCCGTAATCCTGGTTCAGTGACTCGGCTGATTGGGTAAGTCAGAACTTATTGAAAGCAAACATTCCTTTTGGAGAACTGGTTGCGCTTGCAGAGGTCGATGCACACTCGCTTCAATACTGTAATATATATCTAAGAGCACGCATTCCGGACAAGTCCAGTGGCGTATTTATTTCTCCTGTGTCCACTTGGCAATTTGTTGCGTGCATACTAGGCGCTTTCTTTTCCGTTTTTGAATAACCGAGTTTGCAAAAGATAGAAATATGCGTGAGCCTATTTCTATAGGCTTACGGGAGGTGGGCGTGGGAGCGAGAAGATGCGTAGTTTAAAGGAACGCGCACTGAATTTTATCCCCTTCGCAGCGCTGCTCTCCTAAACATAACGTTACCATATGTTCTCGTTTGAAAGAATCGCCTGTTCTGGTGACTAAGACCTCCATCTGCTGATTCTTTCGCCAATTTAAAATAAACTCGATCATTCACCTTCTGTGGAACGTCATGGTGGTGTATATAGACTTGTGTCGAAATGCCTTAACTCAGACATGCCGTTTACTTTTTCTAAACACGCCGGAGAAAATGTACAGTTGGTTCGGTTCCATAAACGGAGCCACGGGATACGTGTCAGGTCACTGATACCCGTGGAATTCGGCAGCGGAGGTGCGTAGAGAAATTCTGAGACGGCGTTGAGAAATTCCACGGCTACCTAACTTTATATTCTTTACGCAATCCCAGCAATACATCTCGACGCCAGCTGAAGTCGCCAGTGATATAGCTATTTATACATTTGTGTGACGTTCTTCAGTTTCTTGAGTTCGTGAGTTCTTCAGTTTCATACTAAGGTATTTCGCAAGATCAAATAGTACTACTTGAAATCGATGCTTTTCTAACAGTGCTATTTCATATTTCATTATTTATTACCGTTGTCGGAGAGAATTTTGACTGCGTGCTTCGTTTCTAAACATTTCAACAACTAACGAACTACGTTCAGTTGAGTGTTTCTAGCTTCAATCAAATTTTCGCACACAAAATCCATATGTATGTCTATTTACTGTTATCATGAGTATTGGGTAGAACTCCTGCAGCTACCGTAAACAACATCGCATTGCAATAAATACAAAACTTGTAGCAGTTAAACGTTATCTAAGTTGATAAGAACCACAATATAAAGGAAGGGGACTCAACGAGGCTGAGTCATGTTGCCTAACCTGCACAGGGGAAAGAGAGCTAAGAGATGAGGATAAGAGGTTTCCGCTCTGTACAGACATACACATAGAACAAACAAGCGTTTATCTGGGCTTAATAGTAGACTAATAAGAAAGACGCGTACAAAGTGTGCAAAGAGTGTACAAAGAGTCCTCGATTATCGCCCCGCGCATTGCCTTTCGATCAGCCGGCGTAGCGTTGGTTATCAACACAAGCGCCGATGTTTTAGAAATGTCCATCACACGCTTTCGCCGGTCCGTTTACTTTTTTCCCCGAGGCTGAAAAGAGCGGGCGTGAAACGCCTTACCAACTGATTCTGAGGCACGGTGCGAACTCTGAAGTGGAAGCAACGAAAAATACAGGCTACGTCGTTGAGAATAACTTGCGAACGCCTTTGAGCGCAGCCGTTGCGAGTAGTCCCTGCACGTCTATGCGTTGCTATGTTTGCTGTGCTACATGTATGGTGTTAGAAGATAGAAAGTGCCGGGGATTATCGCCCCAGCGAGCTCCTCTTTGCTGGGCGAACCGTGAATACTTGAAATGTATGATGTTTAGCATGCATAAAGAGACCAGCTGCTTCGCCCTTTGAGAATGCACGACTCTTGTCATTGATAACGGGATTTTCTCTTTTTCCGAATTCGGGGAAACACTGGAGGTGTGGGGAGTGATAGGGGGCGGGGGTAATTTGTCATTCTCGTTGGAACTGAAGCCGTGGTGCGCGCTGGGACGCAATCTTGTGCGCGTTCTGTGACAGAACGCATCGCAATGTCACGAGAGAACGAAAGGGAGCAAACGACCAATAAGCGAAAGGGAAGTGCCCCGGAAGAAGGCGTCACCTTATCGTCTGTTAGGGAACCGTATAATGGATTCAGAAATGTTTTCAACGCATGAAGTTATAGGGAATTAGCGCAACTGAGTATCAATATTTGGGGGCATTGTTCTTCAAAGCTTGAAGCTGAAGAGCGTGATGACTTTAATAGTTTATTTATGGTAATGCCATGATATGGCACCAGGTGGTGTCTCGCAATTTCACGGGACGTTCGGTAGCGGCGTTTTTCGCGAACTCTCGTCGCGCGATCGGGTTAATCCAGACACAAAGCAGGCTAATTCGCTTCTATTGCCCGAGCGCTTGCGTTTAGATCCAATCCAAGTTGTCCGGAGATCATTCTATACCCGTTCCATTGGACGAAATGGCGTCTATACCCGTTCTGTGTCCGTTTTTTTTGCCTTGCAGACGGCAAAATGATTGACAGCACTGCCTTTTTCGGTTGCTCTTCTCGCGTCTGACTGTCAGACGATCCTCAATGAACTCCTAGAGGCGCAATAGGACGTTCTAACAAAGAACATGTACAGAATTACCTGTCACGGTGATCTAGTGGTAATGGAGCTCGACTGTATACCCGCAGGTCGCGGGATTGAATCCCGGCCGCGGCGGGCGTATTTTCGATGGAGGCGAAAATGCTAGAGGCCCGTGTACTTAGATTTAGGTGCACGTTAAAGAACCCCAGGTGGTAGAAATTTCCGGAGCACTCCACTACGGCGTTCCTCATAATTATTTCGTGGTTTTTGGACGTTAAACGCCAACATTTATTTAATATTATTATTATTATCATTGTTACTCTTCCCACTCTTGCCGTTTGGCACTCTAATTAACTTATCTTTGCTATTTCTCTTTGGGGTCATCTTTTTATGCTATAAGCGAAGAGCACATGCTGTATTTCAGTAAAAAATAATTTGGAAAAGTAGTGAGTAATTTTCTTGAAATTACTCGCTTGAAGCAATTTATTACATTACTAAATTACCAGTGCAGGAAAAACGAAAGGGATGGGGGAATTTTCCCGAGGGGCTTGTTTCCTTGTTAGACATAACGGAACGAATCCAGCAGATAACTAAGCCAAGAAAAGCATAGGGGACGTTATTTGTTATTTTTAGCTGTAGTGTAATAATTATCACATATGTTGAAAGAATTAAAGTGGACGAAAAAGTACCGTTTCCGTCGGTGATATCCGAACCCACAACCTTCATTCATTACAAACTCATTACAGCAACAAGTAATCTCGTTACTTTAATTCCATTACTGCCAAGTCTGATTTCTGATGTCGGATGTCTATTTTATGTGAATACAGAGACTAATGTCTCAGTCTTACCTAAACATTACTCTGTCTTAACGCAGAAGCATTTTGTCAGGGGGTTATAGCTGCAACAAAGAGCACCGTGCTCACGTGTTACGAGGCAGACTTACCTGCTTCGTTAGGTTTAGTACGAAGCTCTCCTTCGTTGGTTCGCAATTTACGTTAGTGGTTACCGTGGTAAAGAATTTTACGAGTACCGCCACGCTTCATCACAAGCATCTCCGACGTGAGCTGTATACGTAAGTACCTCTGAAACACACACACCATCCCACGCACACGGCCGGCCTTTTTTTTTGTCTTGCTTATTAGCACTAGTTGTTCCTTATTACGTCTACTAAGTTCTAGCTAAGACTCGTGGAGTGGGGCTGTCGTGAATCATGTAAAGGATACTTCCCGGTGGAACACGCAGTTACGGTGACCACATTTTTATCGCCCTGTCTTAGGCAGGAAAAGAACGCGTATGAAACATTCATCCCGGTATGTTTGCTGCTGTGTAGTCGTTCACATGTTCCTTGGCGAACAACGCGAAAAATAATTGACAACTAGAAAATTCCACGGGAAAATAGAAAGCAGTCGTTTGCTAGTGTGTATGAATAAGTTCCCGGGAGGCGGTCGCGACGAATATGCGCAGTTAAGGCTTGCCGTATGGCGTGCATATTGTAGCGCATGTGAATAGCAATGGGAATTGCTTTGCAGAAAAGAACGACGGTCGTTTATTTGTTTATTGCTTTTGTGGAAATTCTTATGGCACGCTGTTGTTCCAGACGAAGCAGGCCGAGATGTTTCGGCAGCATAAAAGGCAGTGTTGTTGTCAGGGAACGTGCTGGTTATTTATTTCGCAGTTCTGTTCTATATCTTTATGTAATTTTTTGCCCGCAAAATTAATTATACAGAAAGCTCTCGGCGACCTTTCTTTACTCTTTTCTCCATGGCCCCAGTACATCTTTAGGAAAGTGCGTATATAGCTAGATCCAATCGTGATTTATCTCGCAGCTTTGAACGGAATATTCAAAAGCAGCAGCCGAACAATCCAGTGGCTGAGCCACAGGATAGGATAGGGGGTACAATTTTTGACGCAAACAGCGTAAACGGTGCAATAGAGCGTGTATTTGATTATATCTAGCACAATATTGCAAATACGCCATACCTGTTAGGTCAGATGTGTTTGCAATATCGCGAATGTGAGGAACCTCCTTTCACTCACATAATGTGGCCCACCTTCAGGGCCACCTTCAGGGCCACCTTCAGGTCACCTTCAGGTCAACCTCCGGTCACCTTCCAATTCCCGCACCGAACGTTGTGACGTCATAGATTTTGACTGTGTCTACTAGCCCTTACGTAGTTTCTAATCGGTTAAAATGAAGTACATTGTCCTCTGAGGGCGCTATATAGTATATAACATACCAAGCTCGAGGAAGTTTCAGTCAGCCAATGTCACCAAAATACGAAAAATACACTTTGAAATTCGTGACGTCGCGTGAGGAGATTCGGGCACGGAATTTAACAATGAAACTTTGATCTTGTTTTTCTTCTCTATTAATAAACGTATGATGGTGAAATTAACGACATTATATAGTTCTCAGAGTAAAATTTATCAATCTAAGCCGATTCACTGTTTCGCTTTGGTATTCCTTTAATGCTATAAAAAGTTAAATTTGATACAGAGACAAAAAGCACGTTAGTTCAAGAACTTCGTACATTCTTTATTTACGAAATTTCGGCCCACAGTTTACTATTGCGCTGCAACTAAGTAAGTAAATAAAATTTAAAAAATAAACTTAACCTATATATGCCCATACTCAGAAAACATGACAAAACAAAATTTTTTTTCACAGAAAGTGTACATCTACCCTTAAAAAAGCACAAGTTCTTTATTTACTGCCAGGTAAAGGCAACACTGTTTGTCAAGCCGTCCTCTACATATGGGATACTGGGCATTAGCGATGCTATGTGTGGGTGTGGTAGGCCTTGAAACATTTCACGTGCACACCGACATTGCACTTCTTCCTCTCCATGACGTCTTTCACACAAAGCACGCGTTTGCCCGGAGAAAGCGGTCGGCTCGTGGCAGCATGAAAAGCAAGCAATGTCTAGGCTTGCACACGTTGAGAATGAGGCCTGCTTGATGTGCTGTAGGTGACGCTAGTCATCAGCTAAAGAAATAGCGATGTTAGAGCGCATCAAAGAAGCGTCCTATATGTAGGACACTGCGCTTATATGGGTTAAGAATGCCTAAAAAAAACAGCTTGAGGAAACCTTACGAAGGCGTTGGTTCCGTGTTCGAACGCCGTACCAGAGCGAATTTCTCGCCAACCGAGAAGCTTCTTCCTGAAAAGTTCGCATGGATTTCCCTGCCGTATCAGGCATAAAACAAGGGGATGGAGTTAATCTTCCTTCGTGAAGGCTTCCGAAACTTACGTGGTTCCCCAAAACAGTCTTGGCAAAAATACTTCATAAAAAATCACAGCATATCCACGGGGTGAATGATGATGAGTGGGGCGAAGCTACGGAGGGAATCATCTGTAAACCGTGAAACTCTTCCGTGAAATGCGCCCAGTACATAATATAAAGAGTGTGAAACATCGTGTATATATTAAACATCAAACATTTATTGTACTGTTGGTTTACGTGGTCCCTTCATTATCACTTGTGATCGGTGAAATGCAAGGAAGAAGTCCGCTCCCGAGCGAAAGAGCGCCAAGAGCGACCGCATTCCCCGCTCGCCCTGTGCGAATTAAAGGCAAGGCTAGAGGGAAGACAGGACGCGCGTTCCACGACGCGAGGTCGGTAGCATGCCCAACGAAAGCCAACGGAACGCGATCGTGCAAGTGCTCCGGCTTCGCATCGCCTCATGGTTCCATTTAGCGTCCCAAAACCAAACATATTGCTCAAGGTGTGCCTTGCGTTTTTCGTAGAAATAATTTCTTTATCATGTACATTAGGACGAAAAGTTGAAAGCTCACTAGAGTGTATCGCCCGCAAAGTATGTCTTTTAGTGTGATTTAACTCTCGTACGGCAGGGTCCTCGCGCCGTTGCCGGTCCACCTCGCCCGTTGACGATCGGGCGAGGTGGCTAAATACAACTACTACACTTTAAGAAAAACATCTGGCGTTCTTTCGTTCTGCTTTTACAAAACATCTGGCGTCTTTCGTTGGTTTATTTCATCAATCAACGGCGTTTTGAACAAAATTTTTATTGTTTAATCACGCACAGGAGAAATCTCACCAGGCACTACCTTGGAGGTAAACAATGGCTGCTAATGGCAATGAGAGACAGAAGAAGTCGGCTTTTAGCTAACACTTACACTTCTACTTCTACTAACGTTTCCTACTGGAACATGCCAATGGCTGCTAATGGGGAATGAGAGACAGAAGAATTCGGCTTTTAGTTAACGCGCACGCTGCGAACTTTTTATTGTTCAACAACGCACAGGAGAAATCTCCCACCGGCACCACCTTGGAGGTCAAAGCGTAAGACTTGTTACTCACTACTACGACCACGACGAGGGACGAACGGGTGCCGCCTTAAGGAGCTTCGCCCCTAATAATGTCTGAGATTTAACGTCCCAAAACCACATTATGATTATGAGAGACGACGTAGTGGAGGGCTCCGAAAATTTGGACCACCAGGGGTTCTTTAACGTGCACCTAAATCTAAGTACACGTGCCTCAAACATTTTCGCCTCCATCGAAAATGCAGCCGCCGCGGCCGGAATTTCATCCCGCGACCTTCGGGTCAGCAGTCGAGACCGTAACCACTAGACTACCGTGGCGGGGCTCGGCAAAAATACTTGTAACAATAAAAAATGAAAAAGAAAAAAAAGGAACACATAAAGCGACATGAAAAAAATCTATACAGAAGTCACCCATAATGAAGTGACACGCTTACCATTTCATGTGGAGCATCCCTGTTATAAGACGGAAAGCCCCGACTCTTTTTCATATGGAGCAATAGAAAGTATATGTTGACGCATTTGGTTTTGGAACGTTTTAACTTGGATGGTTTAATGTTTTCCTATTGCATATCACTTGTCTTTGTGTTCAAGGCTGGCGTTCGCGCTGTCAGTCTAATACATCTGATTTCTAACAGCTAGTCTAGTACGTAGTCTAGCACGTCTAATAGAAACCTGCACCCGGCTGTCTCTATTTCCATATCGACATGAAAAGGGCCGCGTTTTCGTGATATTTTCGACGCTTCCACTCTGATTTTGAACACAAAAGATTCTGAAAAAGCTCCTTTATAACGACACTATTTGAAATTAGGGCTTCGTGTAAGTTCTAAGATTTCGTCGCACATTATAAACGCAAAACAGCAAAGGAAAAAAGAAATCGTGAAGCTAATTTGTACTGGCCTCTCTTCGCAAACATCATTCGATAAGTGAGCGCTCAGAAATATAACGCCACTGTCTGAAATGAGGCTTCCTGCAGGTTTTAAAATTTCGTCGCACTGCATTTTTAGTCAACATAAAACAGTAAACGAAAAAAAGAACGAAGCTACTTGTAGTGTGCTTCTCTACTGATTGCAAACATCCTTCGTTAAGTAGGCGCCGAAAAAAATATAGCGCTTAAGTTGACGAAAAGCTTTCATTTCTGAAGCAGCTTTCAAAGACTGCATTCCCCAAAGGGCGATCACCGAATCCGAGACGCACGAAAGTGCGAAAGAGCGAGATGTACTGTAATGTAACGCTTTTGAAACTACACCGCCCGAGAGTTTAAAAGCTTCGACATCCTAATTAATCTCCCAAGGGCTGTGTTGAAAATCATCTCTTGCTGTCGTACAGGGACCGATTGGGAAGCCAGATACTCTTCTGTCTCGTTCCGTGCAGCGTACTCTAAGTTTGAAGAAAATTGAGACATTTAACTCGTGTAAAAAAAGAAAAAAAAAGAAAGAAGAGAGTTGTGCTTCATCTTTAGATCACGGTCTTAGTGTTACTATTGGGGCTTTACCAAATTTTTGTTTTGATGCCTTTTCGCGAGGCAGAATTGCCAGGTGCTGCCGAACTGAGAGGCAAATAATCTCCGCAAAAGAAGAAAAAAAAAAATAAAAAGGCGACGCGGTTTTTGGGGAGAAGCCCAGAAGCAACGGAAATTTAATGCATTTTCTCATTCTTGAAAATATTTGTAATTATAATTAAAAAAAAGCCGCTCAAATACGAAGGAAAGGTAAAAAGTTACCTTAGATTATTTTGCGTTGAACTATTTGCGCAGAAAATATGCGCAACTGGGAATGAAAACACACACCTACTTTTTGACATAGTCACCAGGGTAGTCTCCACTCTGCTCAATGCACATTTGTCAGTGGATGAATAGCGTTACTTGTTGACTCCTCCTACGTACGTTCGATTTCAACGCTCAGTTACATAAATTCATCAAGAAACACTGAATTAGTGAATCTGACGAGCAGTATATCTGCGTGACAAGCGACTGGAAAATTTTACGAGCGATGAAGAAGAAAAACGGGCCAAATTCGCTCATTATAAGCGAAACTGGCAACAGTTCCGCGAGGATCTTGACGTGCGAATGCTTTAGAATACTGATACGGCAGTAGAGTACAAAAGAAGCGGGCCCATCGATTCGCGTTTTATGGTCTACTCTGCCGCTTCGTTTATCCATACGCACTCGAAGATTTACAAGGCTGCACGGAACTGTATACATAAGCTTCGAGCTAACGAGAAAAAGAAAGTGGAACACTATTGCGCGCAGTACGCGTGGTGAGACTTTCGGAATCAGGAAGTCTCATTGATATCCCATTTTCAAAGGTCTGTAGGTGTAAATTACTTTCACATATGTTAAGGCGAAAGCCTTAGATGCCTCTGAGGTTGTGTTGGGCCTTTAGCCTGACGCCAACGGTGCAACTTCATTAAACATATGCATGTTCAGGCGTACATACGAGCTTGTGAAGGCTATCTCACTAGGAAGCAGTCGTAGTGACCTCTGCTGGCTTCTGTTACTAGTGCGTGTGAGCTATTTGGAATCAGCGGTGTTAAAAAGTTTGCAAAAAGCGAGCCGTAGTTGCGTATACGAAGTCGGCCGCTTGTATAATTTCTTCAGGCTTTCATGCGCTCCTAAAAAGCCATAGAGTCGCATAATATAATACACTAGTGGGAAATCTGGCGCTAGTGTCTATGGGAGCTACAACGCGAGACGCTTCTGTCAGCATGTAAATGATAGGTAGTGCATGGGTTTGCCTATGCTTCGTTCTTTCGTCTCCGTGTGGCTTCTTTGATTTTTAAAACGGGTGATTATTAAAAAAAGATCAGCAGTCCCACTCCACCACCTTGACCCTTCTAGGCTCACCGATTCAACTCAGCTCTTGAGGTTCGCAACGAGCCATTCTTTTATCCGAAACAAAAGCCAAAACAACAATAAACAACGCCACAATTGCGTTCAAAGTCGCAAGCATCAAGCCTAATCAAGTCCATGTAGCCAACCCATCATTCTCATGGTTGCATAACGATAGCACCGCCACATTTCTCTCTAGTAAATATTGTAGGAAACTCTGTGCTAAAAACAACGTCTGAATTACTGAAAGATTTTCCACACCTCATTGTATTTTTAAAATATATTTATGCTTCACTGCTTTTGGAGTCTCCGTTTGCTCATTGTTGCTTCCTAAAAGCAGCAATGACGTACTCGGAATCAAGGACTACGCGACGTTTGCAATAAACAAACGTCGCATGTTTCGCTTTCACTTGCAGCCGCGGTATGGGTAAAAGAAAACGGCCGTGGCATGGCAGCCAACTCCATTCTCCTAACTTGCAGAGTGCAGTATCCCTCTTTTGACATCGACTTAAGCCAACGCTGCAGCCGGGTACTCCGCGGAGCGGTCCTTCAAACGAGCCAAATTCGTTAGATGCATCTCACACGCGTTCGGTTAGGGCCTGTGTCTTCCAAGCTTATTATGCGTTCAGTCTGTAAGGAACAACAATTGTGGACATGCGCACCCCTTTAGCAAGACCTTCGAAAGGGACTCCGAAGGAGTCGGGCAATCGAAGAACAGTACCGTTTACTTTTTGACCACTCCTTCCGATCATTGACAATTAAGAACACAATAGAAGAATCGCGTCATGTAAAGAACTCGTGTATTGTTCTTGAACTACATCGCCATCGTCACGATGACTTCGAGGTTCATTCAGAACTGTCCCTGATCCTCACTGATCACAACGGTATGTACTTCACGTTGATTGCGTGCCTACTCACGAGCTCTTGAACAAGTGGTGGGCTGTCGTTCCAGCAACTAACCTCACGTGATTAAATGGCGTAGACCTAACAGAAGTTTCAAGTGTGTATGGCTTGGCTGTAGCCATTACAGCTCCGCGGTAGGGTTTGTTGGGGGAAGAGTCAGAGGAAGTGGGTCAAGTATACCGGAAGTAAGTTCCTTCGCTGTTGTCGACTCCTTCTGTACACCTCTCGTCTTGTCCGAGCTGTAGTGCTCTTCGAACGTAGTGACTCCGGGATCGACCGTATGCTTCAGCCGTGACAGCACCCTATGGATTGCATACGAATATTGAAGACGAAAAACGCAAAAAAACCTAGAAATAAACAACCACATAGAGAAACACAGTATACTGCGTGCTTCGATCGAGAAGTTGTCGGGATAGAGCTGTACCGTGTCACCGAAAGAAGGCCTGAACTCTTGGCGAAATGCGACAGGCTGGAACCAAATTGATCGAAAACAGTCATTGCAAACCTCACCATCGTGAAAGTAGTCTCAAATGTTTTTTTTTTCCTTCCAAGCGAGGATACTGAAGAGAAAGATATATATATATATATATATATATATATATATATATATATATATATATATATATATATATATATATATATATATATATATATATATATAATAAAATGGAGAGAAAGTCAGGGACGTCAACCAGAGTTGTAGCATCCGGTTTGCTACCATACACTAAGGCGAGGAGGAAAGAAAGGTGGAAAGGGAAGCGGAGAGAAGTACAGGCGCACGAAAATTCCTTAGTGAACTTTTCGCTTGGCAGTGGCCGCAGTGGCCTATTGAATAGACTAAAGTAATTCTGCTCTGCGAGCAGGGGCGTAGCCAGAAATTTTTTCGGGGGGGGGGTTCAACCATACTTTATGTATGTTCGTGCGTGCGTTTGTACGTGTGCGTGCATATATACGCAAGCAAAATTGAAAATTTTCGGGGGAGGGGGGGGTTGAACCCCCCCAACCCCCCCAACCCCCCCCCCCCCCCCTTGGCTACGCCCCTGTCTGCGAGGATACTGGGGATTGTGCTTTTCGTTTATATTCTCAAAACGTACGTCATTTCCAAACGTTATTGTTTCTTGGCGGTCCTTTTTCTTTATAGAAAGCATGTAAAAGCTCTTGGTGCTTTGTAGAAGCACCGGCTATACAGCACTAATCTAACATGCATTAAAAAATAGAGGAACATTCTGGGAAGAATTAAAGACTGAAAAAAAAAATAACTGACGGGCTTCTGCAAGTAGTTAACAGCTCGCACCACATACTAAATGTGCACAATACAAATTCACGAGCTAAAACGATCAAGTCCCATGCAGGACTTGCGTGTTTTAGGAGTTATCCCACATTTTTTTTTTGCATTTTGCGCGTGGAATCTAAAGAATGCCTGCACATTTTGTGGCAGCGGCAACTTATTTTTCAGTCCACTTTCACTGATTTTTACCTTAAAAGGCACTAAAAAAAACGACTTCACTCGCGTTCGTGAATTACTCTTCCATAATACCAAAATCACCACGCTTGTCGTGAGAAAATGAGCAAAGAGATAATACAGGTGGCGACTCCACCTTCAAGTTTCCGCACCAATCGCCATGATGACGCCGTAGAGTTTGAAGGTGTATAATAAAGCCTACGTAATTCCTCATGTGCAAAAATGGAGTTCATTGTCCTCTGAGGGAGTCAGAGACATAACATACCAAGTTTCAGGAAATTTCCGTGGGCCAATGTCGCCAATTTACGAAAAAGAAAACAAAACAAGAACACTTTGAAATCTGGACGTTAGTGTGGAGATTTGGCTGCAAGATTAAAAAAATGAATTTTGACCTTGATTGGTCTTCTATTAGTAAACCGATAGTGGTGATAATAACGAAAGTAGAGTGTCCGAAGTATAAATTATCAATCTAGGCTGATTCATTGTATCACTTTGGTATCCCTTTAGTATCTTTCGATTTTAAACCTGGCGTAACATTACCCCAAGCATTTTCTGGTTCGTTTCCTTCTTGCATCGTAACAGCGTAATTATTTTGTCTATTAGTTATTAATTTCAATCTGCCATTTTATTTCAATATTTGCAATTTTTGCACAAAAAATAATAATCCTTCTGTTCTTCACTTTGTTTCCCCTTCTTTCTTTACCCTCTGAGCTCGCTCCAGCGGTGGCATTTAAAAGTTGTTTAGGTATTTATCTTTGTTTACTTCCTTCCTATGTTTTTGACATATTTTGCTTAATATATGTTATGTCTTCTTCCTTTTCTGTAGAAGACAGAGAAATAGCGTGACCGAAGCACACTGTAGCTCAGTCTCCATGGCAACCAATTAGCAACTATAACAGCAATGGATATCAATACGTTCATTAGCACGGCTGGTATATTGGGAAACTGTCCGTAAGAAAAAAGAATGCGAGGAGAGGACCGATCCTTATTCATACACCTGATTACGCCGCCTATGCTATCTGTTTTCTATATCGATCAATACCGACCAAGCGAAAATTTGCTTTCAATTCTTTTAACGAAGTATAAAATAATCGCCGAAATAATTTCAACACTTCATTACAGTCATTCGCTCGCCTGGAACAACAAATAATCTTGCGAGAGCTTTTTTTTTTTTTTTTTTTAGTGTGGCTCAGAAATAAGCACACAGGTGCACGCATTTCAAGACAAGCAGAAAAAGAAACGCGCTTCGTTTTCAAGTGTGTGTGTGGGGGGGGGGGGGGGGTGTATATCTACCGAATTATTGCGCAAGAACTAATTATTCTGGCGATGTATTACCATCTTTCGCAGCGCAAAACACTGCGGTGACGTGGCCTCTTGCAAATCCAGATGCATCTGATTTTAGCGTAGGACTTCATAGTTAGAAAGGGTACGATATCGCTGACAAATCGCGATTTAAAAAATTTCATTCTCTAAGGTCTGCTGTACAAGCACAGTAGACGTCTTATTTGAACCCAAGAGCGATGTGCGGCTCTCTCGAAACGTAAATGTTTCTAAGAAGTAAACAATCTTGGTGCAGGGCTTGCAAACCCATTACAGTTTCTTCCGAAACGATGCAAGAAACGGTTAACCAGGGATAAAGAGTCCGCCGGCCAAGTTTTTGTGCCCCTGCCAGCTGCCGGTAACGTGTTCTGGGTGTGCAAGACAAATTATTCTAGTCCAGTTTGGAAGGACTAGCGAAATGTCAGAACTATTTGCTCACAGTTGCACATTGGGTTTCTTCGTATAGAATTTTGTACGCTGAAGGAAAGCGCACACGACAATGCATGTGAGATAAACGATACTTACACACACTTTGTGCGGCCTGTGTGTCTATTTCGTGCTCCTCGGCGCCAAACACGAGTGATGCAAAAATCATCACGTGATGACGTCCCGATATGACGTCGTCAGGACCGTCACAGATCGCCAAATTTGTGACGCCATCATGACATCACTGCGACATCACATCAAACACGACGTCACCATGATGATGTCCCGCATGACATGTCGGTGGTCGGAGGTGGCCGATTACGGAGGCAGTGCAAATGCAAAACCACGTTAGTATGCAAAGCTTTCGGTGGGTGGACCACATACATCGACTGAGATGGAAAGAAGATGGCTTCGGCTTCGAGTCGTTCTTAGGTGAGTGCATAAGAGACCCTGTGATTTTTTTCTGCAGCATGGTGAGTCAACTGTCCTCTGTCGAATCAACACCACTCCTGTTCTTTTATTTTTCCGGCATGGCTGAGAAGGGCAGCAAAAAACGCCAGGCCTGCGCGGAAAGCGCAGCACAGTAAAAGCGAAAGCTTGAAGAGCGGCATTTCTAGAGTCCGTTATAAACTCTCTTGTGGCTACTAATACGAGCACATTACCAACCTACTCACTACGCCACAAATCATAATTTTTGGGGAGTTGGGAAGCACCCATCACGACATTATTCGTTATTCTGCGGAGAAGCGACGTACCATCTGTAAGGCATTATGTGCTGTTTGTTGATGTGACGTTTGATGACAATGAAGTAATTATGACTGTTGTCATGGGTGGGAGCTTTAAAACGACCCACTAGTACGTAATTCATATTGTGTGACCACCCGGTCGTTATTTAAAGTCCCCACCACGCTTTACAACATACGTTTAAACCGGAGAAACGGAGAGCGAGAGAGAGAGATAGAGGGAATTGAAATTTTGGAGGCCTGAGGAAATGGATCATGAGAGCCTTATGGGCTTCCTTGGCAATCTCAGTAGAAGTGCACTGTGAGGAACCCACTAGGCTGTAAAATCATTCATAATTTTTGTGAATTAGGGAAGGAGCCACTTATGATTTTCGTCGTCTGCGGAGAACCGTGCTACCTGCTAAAACCCCAAACTTTAAGGCAGTATGTGCACTTTGTTGATGCTGTGGCTGATGACGAGGAAGAATATCGCCAGAGGCCTTTGTAATGGGTTTGGAAGCTTCAACAACCCACTCGTTGCGCATTCGCATTGTGTGACGCCCGTTACAGAATTCGCGTTTGTGTGACGCCTGGTTGTTATTTTACTCTTCACCACACTACATAACATATGTAATGTTGTTCCTCGTCGATATGAAGCCTGTATAGGGTCTTTTTGGAGTCAATTTCAAGCCTCGTATGGCCCTGAGGTACACTCCAGGCTCCCACCGCAGTGAGAGCCCAGGTTCGAACCTCTTTCCATCCTGGAAATTTTTTTCTTATTCCTTTTTTTTCTTATTTCGTGCGATAGCGGTTACGGACACCGGCGGCGGCGGCGGCGGCGGCGGCGGACAACTACGCGGCGCCAAAAAACGGCCGTTTGAAATGATCTCATAACAGCTTTCGCTGTAAAACCAGAAGGGAGGGGTGCCTCGTACTGCCGGGTCTAATCGCGGGGTCGTTTCTTCCCTGATGGTGGACACCTTACGTAAACTACAAACAAAACAAAAGCCGCGGTCACATACATTTTTCTTTGTATTGCTTTTCGCTCTCCTTTCCCCTGACGGCTCCGGACGTTTGCATTCGCCAGCCGCTAGCGCCATGTCAGCGCGACGGCGTATGGAGACCGGCGCGTCCCACTTACCAGTGTTGTAGGCGTTACTGGAAAAAAGTAACTAATACGTTACCCGTTACACTATATAAAAAAAGGAAACGCGTTACGCCCTACGTTACCTACAAAAAAATGTAACCCGTTACCGTTACCGTTACCGAAAAAAAGGTAACGGACGTTACCTCAGCCGTTACTCCGCAATCATAAATTATAATCGATGTGTCTTTGCTGCACGAACCCACAATAGCAATAATTTAAATCTGAAATTTGTTTACATAAAACTTCTAACCCAAACAACGAATATACCCAAAATTCCGATCTAATGAGTATTACTTGCACAAATGTACCGGACCTCAGCAATGGTATAGGGGCTTAAAGTTGCCTTTAGAGTTACGTGCGATGGCTTCTGACTCTGACACATGGTGAAGCCGTTTTGTCATGTGACATTATACAGATAGTGAGTCACATCACAACGCGTATTCGTAAGAAAGCATCAATGAAATCTCAAGAAATTACAATAATTCTGATGGTGTGCTTCTGCTAGCAAAATAAATGCGCGAATTTTGTAGTAATAAGAAATGCTTAAACGGGCTACGTAAAAAAAAAATATCTGTGCATAAACATTTTAAATGCGAAGCATTTCTTAGCGAATTCTGCGACTTGAGCGTATCTACTATCTATCTATCTATCTATCTATCTATCTATCTATTATCTATCTATCTATCTATCTATCTATCTATCTATCTATCTATCATCTATCTATCTATCTATCTACTATCTATATACTTCTATCCATCTATCATCTATCTATCTATCTATCTATCTATCTATCTATCTATCTATCTAGCTATCATCTATCTAATATCTATCTATCTATCTATCTATCTATCTATTATCTATCTATCTATCTATCTATCATCTATCTATCTATCTATCTATCTATCTATCTATCTAGCCGCCTACGACTTTGTGCTCTTGGTCGCTTGGTTCATCGAATGTGCACCAAAATTGGTATTGCGTAACAGACTGTACGACGAACATAAATGACAAGTCATAACATGAAAATCATGACACGCATGTCATGTACAGCATGATTTACATGCTACGCTCATGGTGCGCTGGCGGCCGTTTCGCTAGTTTGATATACACCAAAATTGGTATCTTGCGACGTGACTGTGTGACGAACATATAACACGAGTTACATGAAAATCATGACACGCATGTCATGCACAGCATGACTTACGTGCCACGCTCATGGTGCGCTGGCGGCCGTTTCGCTAGCTTTATATACACCAAATTGGTATCTTGCGACCGTACCGTGTAACGAACATAAAATAACCAGATAAACATGAAAATCATGACACGCATGTCAGGTACAGCATGACTTACGTGCACGCTCATGGGGCGCTGGCGGCAGTTTCGCTAGCTTGATCTACCCGAAATTGGTATTGCGCGACGTGACTGTATGACGATCATAAAAATGAGTTAACATGAAAATAATGACACGCATGTCATGTACAGCATGACTTCCGGCCACGCTCAGGAGCGCTGGCGGACGTTTCGTAGTACTGGATCTACCACGAAATTGGTATTGCGCGACACGGGACTGTGTGACGAACATCGCACGATTACAAAAATCACGCACGCCTACAGCATGACACTCATGGCGCTGGCGGCTTCGCTATATCTGTACACGACACTGTTGACAATCATGACACGGTCACGACATCAGTTGGGGCGCCTGGCGGCGGTTTCGACTAGATTTAATACACATAACATGGTTATCATGTGAGTACTGTGTGAGAACACAAAAACCGGGTTCACATGACAATCATGACACGCATGTCATGTACCGCCATTGACACGTGCCACGATCATGGCGCGCTGGCGGCCGTTTCGCTAGCTTGATCTACCCGGGAATTGGGTTTGCGCGACGTGACTGTGTGACGAACATAAAAACACGAGTTAACATGAAAATCATGACACGCATGTCATGTACAGCATGACTTACGTGCCACGCTCATGGGGCGCTGGCGGCGGTTTCGCTAGATTTATATACACCAGAATTGGTGTCTCTGTGTAACGAACATAAATAACACGAGTTAACATGACAATCATGACACGCATATCATGTACAGCATGACTTACGTGCCACGCTCATGGGGCGCTGGCGGCGGCTTTGCTAGCTTGATCTACCCGAAATTGGTATTGCGCGACGTGACTGTGTAACGAACATAAATAACACGAGTTAACATGAAAATCATGACACGCATGTCATGTACAGCATGACTTACGTGCCACGCTCATGGGGCGCTGGCGGCCGTTTCGCTAGCTTGATCTACCCGGGAATTGGGTTTGCGCGACGTGACTGTGTGACGAACATAAAACACGAGTTAACATGAAAATCATGACACGCATGTCATGTACAGCATGACTTACGTGCCACGCTCATGGGGTACTGGCGGCCGTTTCGCTAGCTTGATATACACCAAATTTGGTATCTTGCGACGTGACCGTGTGAGGAACATAAATAACACGAGTTAACATGAAAGTCATGATACGTATGTCATGTACAGCATGACTTGCGTGCCACGCTCATGGGGCGCTGGCGGCCGTTTCTCCAGCTTGATCGACCCCGAAGTTGGTATTGCGCGACGTTACTGCGTGACGAACATAAATAATAGGAGTTAACATGACAACCATGACACGCATTTTTCTCAATGACATACAAGACGATGTATGCAGCTCTTTGCTGGCTGCTTCGCATTACGTCGATTCCCACAATGCGTGGGATCTGCCGGCTTTTTTTGTTCACTTTAACCTGCATATTTACCGCAAAAATTGCGAGCGTTTATGTGAGGGTGTTCAAGATCAGCCTCACTCGCTCAGGAGTTCGATAACCAGAAACTTCGCTGCAGTTGCAGATAGAAAAAGCAAAATTTATTTTTTTAAACAAAGTTGATAGGCCTTATCAACTTCGTAGCTACTATAAAACGTCGCATATTTAGACATTTTTCAAAAAACAGTTTCCTTAGCTCTACAAGTTTCAAACAATGTTACTTTACTCTTTGTTGCGCATACATTTCATACACAAAATATCTTCTTTGTAACGATAATATTTCTGTTTACAACGTCGTGAACTTTCGAGAACGACAGGTAATGAAATTGGTCCCTCCGGATTGAATGTGTTTGATATTTTTCCCTCGTAAATTATGCAGTTAATAAGGAAATTAAGTTCCTTTTCGGGCTACTGGCATGAGACATGCATAAAATATAAAATACTCAATTAAACTTAAAATATTTGTTTTCGGATCCGTGTCGATCTCTCGTGGAATCACCCGTTTGCAATAACCACGATTAGTACACTAACTGCGGTAATGTCTGCCGTGTAGCACCTGTAATAAGGTAGTGAGTAAAAAAAAAATATTTGTTTGCGTTACAAGAAAAAGTTCTACGTTTCGCGTCCCGCTCGCACTCTTTTTCAGTGTTTTCTTCCAGCCGGGGGTCACGCCAATTCTCCACAATAAGGCAGACTCTTGATCGGCAGCGCACCTGTAGACCGGTTGACGTTACCGGCTGTCGCCTGGATTAAAGTCCCTAGATTTTTTGCTTTTACTTAAGTACCGACAACTGCTTTCACGGCCTTCTCTCACGCGCAGCTGGCGTCCGACGCCATTTTCTTCCTAACTTGGAAGATTTACAAAGCCATGTGCGTCTAAGTACATTAGCCACGCAACTTTCAGCGGACAATATGCCACCGCGACGCGCCTTTCTCCTCCCGTCAACCCCTGTAATTAGTGAATGGGGGACGCGTTTCACCAGGTGCTGGAAAAGAGTTTGGAAGAACATGGCTGCCGAAAACGAGCGTTAGCCAATGAGATTCGTCGCCGGCGCTTCAATCGTTGCCGGTACTTAAGGAAGAACAGGAAAAATCTAGGGAGTTTAGCCGGGGATCGGGCAGAATTCCACAGAAAGCCGCTTAAGTCGACGACGTGGGAGTTGTCGAATTCGATGCGGTGGTCGTTTACCATGCTATGCTCAGCGAGTGTACTCCTTATGCTCAGCGAGTGTACTCCTTTGTCACGCGAACTGCGGGCATCGTTTTTATTTTGTTGTCGCAGCCTTTCGGGGGATTTCTTTGTTTCCCCCACGTACAAAATTTCCACGACCAGCACGTGGTATGGAGCAAAACCAGCCCCTGCGCTTTCCTTCGGCCGGCCTGTCATTTGGGCACGAAAAGGCGCAGGTGCCAGCAATCCACCTGCTACATCCACTTCCACGAGAAGCATGTGCGTACAGTTTCTCATGGCGAATTATGCGGCTTTCATCAAGCTTTGTGTGGCGATGGCCAAAACCTCCACACAAGGAGTCGGCGGCGCGTCTTAAGAAATTGGTCCCAACAATTTCCACAAAAAAGAAAAGCGATTCCGCCCACGCTTTCTTGGTCAATGCCTGGCAGGCCGACAGCAGTCCAACGCTGCGACAAAAGAATTGTCGGGGCGAGCTCTGAGAAGACTGCACCCCCAGGATGAAAAAGTAACGAGTAACGTGGACACCACACGTTACCGAAAAATGTTAACGTAAGTACGTTACCCGTTACAGTTTTAAATTGTAACGAGTACGTTACTAAGTTACCGAAAAAAAGTAACGCGTTACCGGTAACGCCGTTACTTGTAACGCGTTACCGCCAACACTGCATTTTACCGCTACTAGAGTTGTTTTCCGGAAGTTGGTTGAACTAGAGGACTAGGTTGAGCCCCATCGTGTACCGAACACATTGTTGCCCGGGTAACATCAATAACGGTCTCAAACTGCACTTAAAAGCGAAATTTGAGGTTATATAGTGTTCTATAGGCGCCCATTTGGAAAATGCGTATTTATAGGCACTTATGGGCATTTAGGCCCAAATGACAAAAATAGGCGTTTATAGCCACTATAGCAATAATACAGGAGCCATCTTAACCACTAATTCATGCTCATATATCATAGTGGGTCGACAGGAGCGCAAGGAACAAAATAGCCATTTGCCTAAAATATGGTCTCTAGTCATGAGCGATGATAGTTTCGTCGTCGGCTTAACGAAAAGGGCGAACAGGTGGACGTGGTAACTATTTATTACCTACAAATTTCGGAGTGAGTGAGGGAGTGTCTTGATTTTTGTGTAGGAGGCGTGCGATTGTCGCTATATTTGTAGGGAGGTATATTGCCGCCTTACCAACGCTGGCCGCGACTGCTCCGATCGAGAGTCGGCTTATCAGACGCGGTAGCATGTCTCGAACCTGTCACGTTACGTCTATAATCTGATGATCCAACGAACTATCATATACTTAACAAGAGTTGAAAGCTGGGCGACACCTGTCGTGAGGGTGATAGGATAGGATCTGGATCGGGAGGAGGGGGTTGACCCTTCCCCCGAAAGTTTTAATTTTACACGTACACATATACAGTGAAACCTCGGTGATACGAATCTCACGGGACTACCAAAAAATATTTGTATCATCCGAAGTTCGTATATACCCATGGAAAAGCATGACAAAATTAGCATGCGACAAAAGAAAGCTGGCGTACATTTCATTAATGTTTTTCAGGGTGCAGCAGCAACGTCAAGAAGACCCTGAATTATTGTAAGTTACGTTTTTAGATGTCGGCAATCATACCAGCACTCTTAAATAACGGCCCGTGCGCGCGTATTAATTAATGAACCAGGTGCGTTGTGACCCGCGACTGCAGTAGCCCCCTTCCAAATTTTAGTATGCATTTTTGCACGACAACGAGAGTACTGCAGCGAAAGTAACAAAAGAAGTGCTTTGACGCGGTGGATCAAGGCCACAAATTACAGAACCGCGGTCCTGTGTTGTGTGTTTCTTATTCGCGGAGGTGTGGGGTGATTCTTGGTGATTTCTTGGTAGATTTAGGCCGTGCCGCACAAGTGCGATCTCAACGGTCGCGCATGTTGACGTTGTGAGGCTTGACTCCTTCGCTGAGACCGTCTTCGCCTTCTTTCGGTCCTCGTCCACCTTTGACGAAGCCGGCACGTGTAAACACAGTGCAACGACAGCAGCCCGCGTCGACGCGTTAGAAAAAAAAGCATGGCGCTAATATAATCTGTAATCTAAACGCGAAGGGACACGGGGGCACATAAGAGCCTCAAAGATTCGCGCACACAATCTCGAAGGCCGTGACGCGTCTCGAAGGTTTATTCTGACCGTAAGAAAAGTGTTTTTCTTAAACCGTGATTCTGACTATTCGGAGGTGCTGCGCGCATGCCCACGCCTGCGTCCCCGCGCTCGCACATGCTGGGCGCATCTTCCGCGACAGCGCGGACAGCACCTCTTCGTACCTGGGCGGTAGCGTACGTTCGTATCAAACGTCGCTGGGTGAAAAATCGGTTCGCAACAACCGCACTCCATTACATTGCAGGCCAATGGGCCTTGGCCGGGACCAACGAAAATTCATATCACCCCGAAATTCGCATGAGCTGTGATCGTATCACCGAGGTTCCACTCTACACACACACATACAACCGCGCGCACGAACATACGTAAACTATGGTTGTTCCTCCACCGAAAGAAAAAAAAAAACTTCTGGCTATGCCCTGCTATATAAGTATTACGCAGTATCCTCACAGGTACATATTACATCCACACTCATCAAGCAGTTTTGTTCAAACCATGACGCTGTACGTTGACGGTCTAAAATGTCATGGTTGAGGCCATAATGGGTTTCACAGTGCATACGCGGTGATGACATACAAGATGCGCCTTTCAGCATTGGTCTGGCTTGTGTGAACCCTCTTTGGATGCGGCAAAGGAGGGCAGCCTTAGTTCCGCGGAACCATATAGCCACGTGAAGCCCCATATATTTGTCGGCAGCCTCGTGTTCTTAAGATTCAAAGGATATCAAGGAGACACAGGCTCCCCAGCGTTTTCGGCGAGTGTGCAGGCGTTTCGCACGTACTTCCAGCGGAATCCCTAACGCGCGTTTTTATTGCACGAGGAAATGCGCCAGCTGTTTAGGCATAGAACGGCGCCTATTGCTTTGCGCCAGCTACGGCCCCATTGCGTAACAAAACCGTGAGCTATCAGCGTGAACCATAGGCGTGCGCAGGGTTCCCCATCAAGGGGGCGGGGGGGGGGGTGGCGATGGTTGCATCGCAGCTTATGATGGTTAGCGCAAACGCAACACGGACGAACCATCATGAGCATTTTCCAACTCGCCCAATCCGCTACCCTCCTACAGTTCATCGCAGCGCCCTCCTCCCTAAGTCAATGTATGGGGCAGAGTTTGCCCCCTCCCTCCTCTTAGGTGAGTATGCCCCCCTCCCCCCCGTTCGCTCGCTTATGGCGTGCACATAAACGGGCCTCGACGAAGGCGCCGCGTCAAATGGCCAAGCCGCGCGATCTCCAAGCCAGCGCCTCCTTCCAAGCTGTCGCTTCTCGCAGCTTGACACAGCAGTGCCGGCCGGAATCGCCCACAGGGACGCTAGAAATTCATTCGCGTTTTTTCCTCCGCACCTTTACTGTCGCGATTACGACTCCTGGGATTCTTTCTCACTTCATTCTTTCCTATCTTCTACATCTCTCTATCCCTTACGTCGCCAACGCCAAGCCGTGCTCTCTACACAATGGGCGCGGAAATGGCGTCTTTTCCTCGTCGCAATGAATCACTCCCTCCCAGTGCTCTCTCTCTGCGACCTGCAATTTACCGGTGGCAGATCCTTTTCTTTAAGTGACCTGCGTGATGCACTGAGCGAGGCGCCGTCTCACATTACTGCCAGCTTACATCCCAGCTTGGCGCCTGAGTTCAGTGCGGCGACTTCGTGAGTAACGAACGCAGTAATGAGGCAGAAGGCGGAGTCGCGATTTGCACTGCGGAAAGACAGCTTGCGCACATTCATGAAACATTGCACTCTGCTAAAGTTCCAGCGCGCTCCTACCTACAGTGACTTTCGGAAGCACTCCGCGTTTAGTGCTCTCTTATATATATATATTGTAGAGAAGAAGAGTGACCTCAGCGGCATTGCTGTGCGCCTTAGCGGCGACAAGGACCTTTCCGCTTGGTTACCAGCCTGCGACGACGCCTTCACCAAATTACGTGTCCGTCGCCTCTTAACTTCGCCGCCCATCCTCCGCCACTTCGATCCTGCCGCTCCTACGGAGATTCACACTGATGCCAGCGGCGTCGGACTTGGCGCTGTGCTCGCGCAACGAAAGCCAGGGTTTCATGAATATGTCGTCGCCTACGCGAGCCGAACTCTGACGAAAGCCGAGGCTAACTACTCGGTTACCGAAAAGAGTGTTTAGTGATTATTTGAGCCCTTGGTAAATTTCGCCCTTACCTGTATGGTCATGCATTTGACGTAGTCACTGACCACCACGCCCTTTGTTGGCTATCCACTCTTAAGGACCCGTCTGGACGTCTTGCTCGCTGGGCCCTCAAACTTCAGGAGTACGGCATCCGCGTTATTTACAGATCCGGTCGCAAGCACACGGACGCTGACGCCCTTTCTCGCTCACCGGTATCGGATGACGGTGCTTACCTATCTGCCCTTGAGCCTGCACTTGCATCACCCGCCCTACGCAACATAACGGCGGAGCAACGGAAGGATCCCTGGATCAGTGCCCTCCTCGGCATCCTTTCTGATCCTGCCACCTCTTCCTCGTCTCGTGCTCTCCGCCGCCAGGCTACCAACTTTTGCATCCGGGATGACCTTCTTTATCGACGCAACCACCTTTCCGACGGGCGCAAGTGGCTTCTTGTGATACCCTGCCATCTCCGAGCTGTTATATGCGATGCTTTCCACGCGGACCCACAGTGCGCACATGCAGGCCTCTTCAAGACATACGCTAGGCTTCGACTACGATTTTATTGGCGCGGCATGTATAACAACGTGCGGAAGTTCATTCGCTCGTGTGCTCAGTGCCAACGACGAAAGTTACCTGCCGCACCAGTCTATCCGTCGCAACCTCTTCCCTGTCCTAGTCGACCCTTTGACCGTGTTGACATTGACATATACGGACCGCTGCCATCAACTCTAGGAGGTAACCGCTAGATTATCGTTGCGATAGACCACCTGACACGATATGCCGAAACAGCCGCACTGCCGACTGCCACTGCTCGTGACGTTGCAACATTTCTGTTGCGACATTTCGTTTTGCGCCATGGTGCCCCTCGCGAGCTCCTAAGCGATAGAGGCCGTGCCTTCCTTGCCGACGCTTTGAACGCACTACTTGACGAATGCCGAATCGTGCACCGCACAAGTACAGCGTACCATCCGCAAACGAACGGCATGACAGAGCGCTTCAACCGTACTCTTGGCGATATGCTATCAATGTACGTCGCCTCTGATCATTCAAATTGGGACCAAGTTCTGCCTTTCGTCACCTACGCTTACAATGCTGCGGTACAAGCTACTGCTGAATTTTCTCCGTACTTTCTTCTATACGGACGAGAACCTTCTAATACGATTGACACCATTCTACCATATAAGCCTGACCAGTCTGAAAGTACCCCTCTGTCCGAAGCTGCCCGACATGCTGAAGAATGCCGCCAGCTTGCCCGCTCCTTTTCTACTGAGGACCAGTGGCAGCAGCAATCCCGTCAACCTGGCGACCGTTCGGCACCAACGTTTCCCCCTGGCTCTTGGTATGGCTTCGGGTACCCGCTACCGCACCCGGGCCGCTCCGCAAAACTCGTTCCGAATACTTGGACCATACCGCGTTGTAGAGCAAACGTCCTCCGTCAATTACCTCGTGGAGCCCATCACGCCATCGACAGATCTACGCTATCGTGGCCGTGAACTTGTCCACGTCTCACTCGCATCAAGCCGTATTACGACCCAATCGTTGTGTCCTCACCCTAAGCCGCCAGGATGGCGCCTTTTTTCTGCGGAGGGCGATTGTAGAGAAGAAGAGTGGCCTCAGCGGCATTGCTTCTGCGCCTCAGCGGCATCGCCATCGCCGTGAGCTCGTGGTTGCTGCGCTTGGCCGAATATATATATATATATATATATAATATATATATATATATAATATATATATATATTATATAATAATTATTATATATATATATATATATATATATATATATATATATATATATATATATATATATAGCAGGGAAGTACAACTGCATCAGTTCTTGCACTTCTGGGTTAGTTAATCAGCTCAGCCTAATAATTTCGTCCGGGACTGTGGTGATGCCACTGGACAGCGTTTCGAAGGTGTTGAAAATTTCCGCTTCGGGCGACAGCTTGGACTCTTTCCGTGAGCGTAGCGAAAAATTTTCTTTCGGGGTGTGCCTTTGTATGTGTGTGCGATGGAATCCGAACCCACAACCTTCGAAATGCGCAGTTCGAAGGTTGTGGGTGCAGACCCACCGACGGAAAAGGGTGCTCTTTCGTCCGCTTTAATTCACGTATGCCACACGTACGGAACTACAGTTAAAACGACAAATAATGTCCCCTATGGTTTCCTTGGCTTAATTGTCAGTTGGATTCCATTTGTTGTGTTAACATCAATTAAGGCGAAAGCATTAGATGTCTCATCAAACGCGAAAAATGGCCAGTGGCGTCGGCGTCAACACTAACGATGCAAAGAAACATCATGTTAGGACGTCACCATATGATGTGCATGGGGAGCAATGGTGTCACAGTCGCCATGACGTCACTATGTGGTCGCCATAAGGTGATCATGATGTCACTATGCGACACATAACAGGACGTTACATGATGACGTCATCATAATGACCGTCATCGCCTGGTTAAAGGTGGGGCGATCCTGGGGGCACTGCGAAATCACGAGAGGTACAGAAAGCTTCCAATACCTCCGATCACGGAGGCAATGCAAACCACGTTAGGTGCTGAAAGCTTCGGGGAGTGGGATGGGAGGATCGATACAATGCACTGAGAAGAAACGAAAAACATGGCTTTACCTTCGAGTCGTCTCAGGCGAATGCATAGGGAACCGTGCCACTTTTGAAAGCGGTGCTTGATTGGACGTCATCGACAGCCGGTTTTTTCTGTAGATTCACTACATTTCTGTTACCATTATAGATACTGAACATTCAAACGCCAGGTATGTCCAAAGTTATGTAGTAAGAAAACCAAATATCATCATTACATCAGCACAGAAATTACTGCCGTATGTTGAACTGGCTTTAACGAACCTCGTGGCAGTGTCAGCCCTTTTTAATGCGGACGCACGGAGATCATTAAACGAATATCGAGTTATGCGAGGAATCGCATTACTAGGAGATTTTCTCTGAGCCCTCACTATAGACTCTGGCGCGGTGACCCAGAACGCTAGAGTGTTTGGGAAGGATGGCGTGCCTGCCGGACAGAGCCTATGGAAGTGCCCGTACGTGGACTAAAGGAGAAGGCCACGATTGCATCAACAAGTGAGCTTATCGTGCAAGGCCAAGCGGAGGATAAAAGCGGGCTGGTCAAAAAAAAGAAAGAGGAGAGGCCGCGTTCTTCGCTTTCGCGACAGCTCCAGATGGCGGCAAATTGCCTGTCACCGCCACGTACCAGCGGCACCAAGGAATGCGCGTTAATGTTACGACGCTGTTTTTTTCGCTCTCAGCATAGAATGGTTAGAGGCTGCACGACTTACTATCACTGCAGTAAAAAAAGGATCCCGACAAAAGTAGTTTTCTTGAAAAAAAAAAGTAGGGCAATAATATAAAAACTCGCAGGGTCCGCTATGCATCCGCCTAAGACGACTCGACGGCGAAAGGCATCTTCTTCTTCTTTTTCTTCTAGCTTATGTACTGATCATCCCCTCCCCTCTCGGAAAGCTTTCTACAGCTAACGTGGTTTCGCACTGCCTCCGTGATTCGCCCACCTTTGATTAAGCGACGATATCATGGGATGACGTCATGTTGACGTCACGAATTTTGGTAATCTTTGACGTTATGATGATGCCATATGATGACGTCATAACGCGATGATGATTTCTTGTATCACTCGTTTTGCCGCCGACGTCGACGGTCAATTTCCGCGTTTAGTGTGGCAGCTGAGGTTTTCGCCTAATTAAACTAGCGGATGGTTTGATGACACATGATGTGCCTTCATGAGTCGTCTGCGTGGCTTCCATGATTTCACGTGTGCCCTGACCAGGGTCAACGCGCTTGCCATTTCTAGTTTTCATTCATTCATTCGTTTCGGAAAGTGCCCATGAACACCTGCAGGCCTTCCTAATTGTGCACTTTTGCTGAAAAATACAGAAAATCCCGAGAAACGGTTAAACACACACACACACACACACACACACACACACACACACACACACACCACACACACACACACACACACACACACACACACACACACACACACACCACACACACCACACACACACCCACACACACACACACCACAGCACACACACACACACACACACACACACACACACACACACACAACACACACACACCACACACACACTACACACACACACACAACACACACACACACGCACACACACACGCACACACACACACACACACACACGCACGCACGCACGCACGCACGCACATACACAGGAAATTAATCAGAGATAAAAATCAAACAAAGAGCACATATATTACATAAAAAGATAATCATCAAAACGCAAGGTTACGTCAACCACATTACCACTGTTTCAGGTCACACTGTCATGTTTCAGTGGATTCCCGGAAACTGCGGCATACATGGAAATGAAAAAGCGGGTCTAGCTGCACATAGAGGATTGGATTTAGGCAAAACTCGGCGAACATACTGCACTAAATCAGATGCATCAGCAATGCCAAAGAAATACGCCCACGGAGTAAGATATCGTTCTCCGTTCCATAGATACTGACGTAAAAACAAGACTTCCGCGTCACCTTCCTCGTCACCTTGAGACACTCTGCTATCGACTGCACGTGCTGCATAGCTGCATGTGCCGCCTTGGTTTGACCACTGAGCCAAACTGTGAGAACTTTGTGCATTAGGAACAACAGAGTATATTTTGTTAGACTGCCAGGCATACAGAGAAGAAAGAACTTGTCCACAAAGTAGAATATGCTCAACTTCCCAAGCACCGCTAGATCTCGGGGAAATACTTCGACCTACGTGTTATCCTTTTCAGCTACGTCAGATCTTAAAATTTCTGTTCAGGTTCCTCGAGGTCATTTTAATTTGATTGATTAACTGTAAAATCAACTTACATCATCATTGTCATTATGTTGTGACGTGTATACATGCCACAGTCATATTATTTTTTCTCCCTTTTCTTTTCCTGCCCTACTCCTTCTAGGGCCCTTCTGTCCGCAATCCACTTTTCCTGTACAGAGTAGAATGCAGGCGTCTTTATATACGCCGGCAGTATTCTATGTTTTCATTAAAGAGCTTTCTCTCTCTCTCTCAAGGTGTTGTCTTGTATCACGACACGTGTCGTCACGTTATAGACGCAAATTTAATGCACATGGGAAGAGCTAGTACTACGCAGGTTTTGGCCTTATTCCAATTTCAATATCTCGAATTAGATGCCTTAAAAATGAATAATTAAATTATTTTGGGGCAATTGCGTACACGCAGTCACATTTCCTGCTTTTCATCTTCCTCTTTCTTTTTACGCTCGTCTTTCCAGTATCCCACTGCGAAGAAATTTAATCAACCGACTCTAGGTTTGCTCCGTCGTAACATGGCCCTTAGGATCGTAACGTGATTATTACGAGTGTACTGTGGTAGGGATGGTGAGTGCATTGCGACAGGCAGGTTTAGTCTGGCTCAGACGTGCAGCAATAGTTCCGCCTTCGCACCTTTTACGTGATAATTGCACGGACATTTCGTAAAACATTCTTCGAATAACTGAATACTGTGATCAACACCGGGCTCAGCATCATTAGGCAGTAGTGTTACAGACAACAGTATTGCAAGCAGCACTGTTGCCTGTGGCAATTTCGCCAAGGTTATTATTTTTATTTATATACGAAAAAAAAAACATAACATGGGAAGGTAGGTTACGTTAGAGCCGGCTATCCCATCAACACGATATTAGTTTTGAAGAAACACACAAAAACAAGACAAACTAGACAAACTAGAACGAATAAAATAATAAGAAAGGAAAAAAAATAATCAAAAGGACTATGTGCATATACGATGTGGAGTACAAAGAACGAGCGGACTAAGGGTGCAGTGTAACACACACACACACACACACACACACACACACACACACACCACACACACACACCACACACACACACACACACACACACACACACACATACCACACACACACACACACACACACACATATATATATATATATATATATATATATATATATATATATATATATATATATATATATATATATATATATTATATGCTGACTGTACTGAAATTGTCAAGGTAAGCTCTTGTGTGTTTAATGCTAGAAAATTTAATCAGCTCACGCAGGATAATGCAATGATAGGTTGCTGGGATATGCTTCGTCCTGCAGTGCAATGTTACCGTCAGAAGTTTAGGGACCACGAGACACAAGAAGAAATGGCGGCGGCTTAGCTCGGCTATATCCGGTTATGCAAGCGAAAGCTTGTTTACTTCGTTATGCTTGTTTACCCTCGTAGCCGAAGCACAGTTTGGCAACCGGACGATCTGGCTAGTTGAACGTTCCGTACTACGTGCACTCACTACCGTTGTTTCGTGAGTTTCCGAAGCCGTCGCAGCAGTCGAACGCGAGGCATCCATTGCCGCCCCCAAAGCTCGTCGCTTTCGTCTTGCTACATCCTTCTCCCGACGTTTAGCTCGCCGATATTCCCATTCTACATTCGTTTCAGCCTGCCAGTTTCGCGCTCGTACTGACGTGTCCGCTTTAACTCCGCCGACCGACATCCGCAGGATGGCCCGACGCAGCTTGCCGCCGTTGCCGCTGCGACCGCGCAGACAGGTTGGGCACAGATGGGCCGGCGTCCTCGCTCCCTCCTGGATCTGTCCCTCCTTGATCCTGAGCGGCTGATCTGAAGCCGGCTGGCCCCGGCATCACCGGCGTGGCAAGATGGACCAAGATGGACCACGGGAGAGCGGCGAGTCACGTGGCTAGTCACGTGGACACGGCAGGCGAGACAGCTCGGTAGTCGGTGCCGCGACGGTGGCGGAGCGCGGTTTGTCACGCGGTAGCCGTTCTTCGTTTCAACGCCACGCGGAGATACACAGCGAAACTTCCGCTGCTTCGGCAGGGAGCCTTGATTTTAGATTTCTGACCTGTGCTAAAGCGCGCCAAGAAGATGTACTGCACAGTTAAGCTGAATACAGTCACAAATTGCTGAAAAATTCAAAGTTTTCTCATGCCTACAGTGGTCTCTAAGGTTCTGACGACGACTGTACATAAAAGTATGTTCCTGCTGCTGATGATGATGTCTTACGACCACGGTGCGAACTACGAAGGGCCGAACGAGCATCATTATCATCATCATCGGCCTGACTGCGCCCACTGCAGGTCAAAGCACTCTCCCGTGTTTCGCCATTAACCCGGTCTGGTGCTTGCTGTGGCCCCGTTGCCCTTTCAAAGTTCTTAATCTCATCTACCCACTAACTTATCTAGCATCATCTGGCATCAGTACCTAGCACCTAGCATCATGCCATATCTAGCATCAGTTATGTGCAACATAAATAGCGATAAACCTATATTCGCGCACATACTTCGTGGAACGCACTTGTCACCAAAGCTCAAGACATCTCTCCTACAACGCAGAAGCGAGGTATTCATGAGCGATAGCTTGGAATAACTGTCCACGTTTGCATTCTTAGAAGTCAGTATAATAAATGCCTACGTAAGAAGGCCATTTCATACGTCGGGCCCCGCGGCGTGCCATTTTCGTCACGTTCTTGGGAAAACAGGAAAACACCCCAATAGACGCAATCTACGGTCCGGCTTTCACGAATGTGTTTTCGCGGGAATCGACAGGTCTCTTCGCTTTTCCGGGAACTCTTAAGCTAAAATCACTAAAGTGGAGTGTCAGGAAGGGACGTCGTCGTATAATAAGTGGTACTCTGTGGCCGCCGGCTCCCGATAAGTAGGCGAGTAAACAATCGCGCCTGGCGGACAGGGGCTCGCACGAGAACAGCTGGAGCATATAGTTCTATCTTCCTCAAGCACGATCGATGTCTCGACCGCTTGTTGATGGAAGCAAAAGGAAAGTGGAAGCTGGTCGTCAGGGCATGACAGCAGACTCTCAGCCGAGCCCATCTCTTAGCCGAAAAATTTTGACTGCTTTGTGTAACACTTTGGACGGAATGAACGGCAGCGGTCAGTAGAAAAGTACAAAAATTGTGTATATAGTCTGATCATGAAATGAAAAAGACGACTCGAAGGCGACAATCTTCTTCTTCCACTTCCTCTTCTTCTTATCCTTCTCGTCAGTCGTTTGTATTCACCCCCCCACGAATGCTTTCTGCACCCAACGTGGTTTTGCACCGCCTCCAAGATCGAACGCATTGGGAGCTTGGTGCACCTCACGTGGTTTTGCAGTGCATCCGAGATTGGCCCACGTATGACCAATCGGCGACGTCATGCGGTGACGTCATCATGTGGCGTCACGTTGTGTGACTTCATGATGACGCCATAAGATGACGCCATCACATGATGATTTTTTGTATCACTCGTCTTGACGCCGCCGACGCCGACGGTCACTTTTCGCGTTTGGCGAGATATGTAAGGCTTTAGCCTTAAAAACACAGGCAGACAGTAGAGCGTCACGGTAACCGTAGTATCAGTCCAACAGCGATGCGTTGCAACCAGTGATGCAGTCAGATGACGTTGTCTAAGCATACGAAATAGAGCACGCGTTGCTTAACAATTTACTACAGTCGTATTCGTGTCGAGTTTGGCCGTGCTTACGACGTCAGGATATACATAGGCGCTTTACCCTCCCTTCCCTCAATCTCCAAAACAAGGACCCCTCTCACCTCACCTATCTCTGCTTTCATCCACTGATCTTATTTCACACGTCTGTGATGGTTTCTCGTCAGCGATGGCGAGCACTCTCTCACATGACGCAACAACAACCACAACAACAACAAGGGTGCTATGCTGGACAGACTGCCCCGTGGAACCCCGGAATGTTCGGACGATGTCCCGCTAGACACTAACGACGTACGAGGCTCGTATTTCTTTCCTGCCCCGGAGCCTTCTCCTAGTTGACCGAGCAGCGTATGCGCAGAGCACTCTTATACCACGTCACGTGTATGGCTGTGTTTTGTCCACTCGAGCACGTATACGTCGGTGTCCAGCGGCGTTGCAAGTGCAGATAATGGTCTATCCTAATTATACACAGATCGCTGTCTCGTAGTGCGACAGCCTTTTCACCTTCGTTTTCTGTAAACACAAAACAGGTACGCATTCTGGGTAAAAGAAACGATGCGTAGATAAGAAAGAGGATGACATCCGTTTCCCGAGTACCACATTGCCTTGAGTCTATGCTTAGAAGCTTACTCTTGTGTTTGTATCCAGCAAATGCTTTTTCATACATTACGTCCTTTTACACTTAATCGTAATATTGAAAAAGTAATGAAATTACTTGGAAAGTACTTTAACAAAAGTCAATCCTTCATGCCCAATTCATGTACTACACTTTACTTGCAGCATATATACATTGAAATCTCAGAGATCGTTGTTTAACGTCCCACGCTTCAGGTTTGGTACTTCTTTCCTTTTTCAGTCACTTTTTTATGCCACAAAGGAAGTAGACACACTATATTTTAATGAAAAGTTATTGCGAAAGTAACAAATAATTTTCTTGAAATTACTCACTTTAAATAATTCATTATGTTATTAAATTACCAGCCCACCAAAGTTTTTAATACATTACTCATTGCAGCAAAGAGTAATTTAAGTACTTTAATATCATAATAGCCAAGTCTACTGCAGATGTAGATGCAGAGTCCTCCCCCCCCCCCGGCACAACGTAGCGAGGCGGTCTCAGTGCCGTCTAACGTTCTGGTCTTTCCACGTATTGTTCCTCCTGTCGGCAGTTGTATGCGCCCATAGATCTAAGGGTCTAGCATCTACATCAGCGATTTAGGCTTTTCTCCCGAAATTTCCGAACGAATATGCATACGTTTTGTGCGGCAGGACGCGAGCGCGTTATCAACATTAAGATCGGTAGACCAAATTAATTGCCTCGCCTACGGCAGCGTCTGCTTTGGAGCAGCTTGTGTTAGTTCAAGTTGAGAAATAGAGCGCGATTACAGCGAACTGCCAATTACGTAATTCCTTCGTACCACTATTTAACAACTGTTTTCAATCAATGCACTGTTATTCAGAGAACTTATCCCTATGGTTGTGTCGGCGACGCTTACCTAATCTTCAGCTTTTGCGTTAAGTGGCTCTGTTTAGCGTAACTTAGCCCCCTGTCAAAGGCGAAGTTCTCATTCTAACTATTGTGCTTAATTAAGCAATCCTCGTCCTGTGCTCTCGCAAATGTGATAGTTTCATCATTGCATCTAATTAAGTGCCACTTCGTTACAGCGCTCTGCGTTTCACAGTCGCCCGTTCTACGCGCAGTAATGACCAGCATTGCTTCTACATAATTCAACTCGCTCAAACTCGTGTTCGCAATAGTTTGCGAACATGTGCGTGAACTCTCTGCGAACTCACCCGCCACGGTGGTCTATTGGTTAAGGTGCTCGACTGCTGACCCGCATGTCGCGGGATCGAATCCCGGCCGTGGCGGCCGCATTTTCCATGGAGGCGAAAATGCTAGAGGCCCGTGCACTTAGATTTAGGAGCACGTTAAAGAACCCCAAGTGGTCGATATTTCCGGAGCCCTCCACTTCGGCATCTCCCATAATCATATCGTGGTTTTGGGACATTAAACCCGAGCAATTATTATTATTATATCTCTGCGAACCCCATGCGCAATAGTTTTCTCTTATTATAGACGTTGGGCCTACTAATTTACTTTCCGCTGCGTGCCCCTGGTCGTCCGATGAAGCCTATACTGAAGCGAATTGAAACGCGCTCGCTACCGTATTAAAAGAAAGACAGAACTTTCGAAGGAAACGCAGCGCTATTGCGGCTCATGTATCAGACTTAGTTTTTAATTGTGGCGTATGGGGCAGCCGAGGTGATCTTGTTCAGAATGTTGCGGCAGTTCCTGGAGCAGGACCTGAAACTAGACATAGCTCAAAACTCGCCTCCAAAACCCCCTAGGCTCCGCGGAACGCCATTTGAGAACCACTGCCGTAGAGTTTAGGCTGTACAGTTTTACCATACCGTGTTAAGTGTACGATGATCCGAAAACGTTTTAGTTGCGCGAGTTGCACGATGCCCACGGTAACGTGATTAGGTGACCGGAGTGGTCAATGCAGGTGGTGCTGAATAAGATAGTTAGACTGAGATAGCTAGACGTGCCGCCCACAATGGTACGGTATCGCAGTAGTTGCCCGGTAAACGAGCGCTGCCAAAGCGCCCTAGTCATCTATGTACAGAAATATCAATGTCACACTTTCTTTTAGTATGTGTGCAAGCGCGAGAAATCTTGCCTTGCAAGGTGGAATGCTACATTTCATACAAATCCTTGTAATGGTGTTTCAGCTGAACAACGATGTCTTTACTTTCTCTTTCTTTGCCTCCATTTCACAGTTAGCGAAGTGACGGGAATCCCAGCCAGATTCACACCAATTTGGTTCCTCGTAGAGTCATGCTTGAGCCATGCTCACTTGACTGAGGTAAGCATATCTGCCACCCGAACTAGAATTCGAGGCTATACCAGCCACAAAAACAGGCTCATGCTGGATTGCGTGAAAAAAAAAAAAAAAAAAAAAAAAAATATAATATATATATATATATATATATATATATATTTTATATATATTAATGCGGCAAGACAGGAAAATACCGAAACAGGTGGCGCGACAGTTGCTCTTCGTCCTCGTTAGTGCTAACTTTGCGGTTGTGTTTAGAAAAAAGTATTATCACAGATGGTTAACATCAATAACAGTTCAACGTAACGTTTGCTTGCTAGTCGTACGTTTACGAGAGCGATAAAACAAACTTCAGTTACATAGAAAGATAACACAAAATCAACAAATGCCAGGATAACCTCAATGGTTATATGAAGAACACACGAGTAGAGTAGTGCCCGTGGTTGTGACTGTGATGAACGTACCAGTGAACCCGGGTATGATTGAACCATTTATTGAAAACAAAAGTTCACACTACAACGATAACGGCTAAAAAGGTCGTTGATGGTTTGGTCTTCGGTGAGACGCGTCGGCTTTTATGGACGAGTCATCGTACATTTCAGCGTTATCGGTGATGATCGCGTAAGTTCCACATTTTTTAGTGATTGCCCCGGAGATGTTCATCTGGTTCATCGCCCGGCAGCTTGCTACTTCATGTGTCGTGTGTTGATTATGGTATACACAACTATCACATATACATCCAAGTAATACGTAAGGCAACTCACACACGCATATGCACGAAAGAGTTATTCAGAAAGTTTCGTCAAGTTGCGTAGTCCCCAAAAATGCCAACAACTCTTTTGTATTGCGCATTGCACATGCGCTGTTTTGCCACGGGCAGAGGAGGTGACAGTGTACTTCAATATTCGCGTCGTGCATACAAAATAGCTGAGTAGAACGTTCCGAAACATTCGAGAAGATTCCCACATATTCAGGAGCAGCCTGCGTCAAGCGACAGCACGAGCTTTGGACGGTGAAACTGTCACCACGAACAGAAGTACTCGCGTCAACCGTGGTATCGTATCACAAAGCATTTGTAAGCTTGCCCTCTCGATGTTTTTGATACCCTAGAGAATTGATGCCTGTGACGGCTAATGGGGTTTTCCGAAATAAATTACAAACGTGCAATCATTTCGTCGTGCCCAACGCTGTCGCGCGTGCGTCTATAATGACAAAAGGTACGTGGTAAACATCGCGGATGACTCGCAATTAGCCGAAACACGTAAGCTCTCACATACCTCTGTGCCCGATGCGTCGCTCCAATGTTCGGCCGTTTCGGTAATCAACATAAGCGCACGGTAACATGCGGCGCGAGATGAAGCGAGAGAATCAATTAGATGACGTTCCGCAGACTGCTGGAGTGCCCAATTGCAATAAACACCGCAAGGAGGATTCTTAATATTTTTTCAAGGGAGGCTTGTATTGCCTCACAGGGGTCGTTGGAGTTGTAGGCATTGTAGGTATGATAAAAAAAAACAAGGAACAGCGCCCGCTAGTGTACGGAAGTGCGGGAGTATGCAAATAAGACCCTCTAAGGTGCGCCGGTTGTATTTCAATAACGTGACTCTATCTCGATCTTGGTCTTGTTGGCAATCAGCTGTTTCTGATATGGCAATCTGATCTTTTATCGAGGTCACTTGTCATTTCGGGCTGCTACATTTCATTGTTGCCTGGAAATGCACGCATGACCGTCGTTGACACCTGCCAAAGTTCTTCAATCATACGAGTTGCGAAAGGGAACCAGCGCTGGAGTTTCCGCGGTGTGGGCAGTGCCGCCCTGGCGGTCAAAGCGCGCATACTCAAGCCGCTCCCGCGGACGAGAGTGGCGACTGGTTGAGGCGATGCGGCCGCGTATCGCCGAAACAAAACTAAAGGATGCTGGCGGTACTGTTGCGCATTCAAGTGCCACAATACGTAGAAATGAGGGAGGACGTATCCTTCTATGCTTTTCCTTCTAAAACATATGAATAGGAACGGATGCGGCGTTGCATCCCGGCAGTCAGGCGAGTACAGTATGTTCTGCTCTTGCTCTCCTGTCTCGTGGCGTCGGGCTGGTTCCTAAACCGAATTGCGCGTGTCTGCTAGATTTATTCGATAGTGAGGGCCACCAGTGGAAACCGGGGCCAACGAGCAGAATTTAGTCGGTGTTTTGTCGTAAATAAACATACATATTATGCAGCATGCGGCATACGTAACAATCTTTTCATCTGATCGCCACCAAGCTCCTTTTGATACTACCGTGTGCAGTGAATATGATACGATAGGCAGGTAGTCTACATTACTTGCACACACTTACGCAGAAGGAAAGCTGTCTGTCTACGAGATGCGTAGGGGGGCACGTTCGCCGAAGCCGTTGAAATGTTGTGAAATACGCACGCGATGGATGCCTCCGTTGAACTTCACTTGTGCTACAGACAGAGTTCTTGTCACGAACGAAGCAGCAGACTGCTCGAAACTTAGCTTTCTGGAGTCAGCCGATGCGGTAAAGCTTCTTTGTGCATTGGCTGCCGCGGCGAAGGACGTGACATCGCAATATATGCCTCGCTAGAAAAGGGTCAAATGTCTTGGATTTTTACTCGCCGTTTAATTCGCCTAAAGTACTGTGTTAGTTTTATCGCTTGCCTGTGTCTGCTTAGAATAAACGTGTTTGATCTACATCGACAAAAGCTGGCGTTTTACGTGCCAAACAAGGTATGATTATGAGGCACGCCGTAGTGTGGGAATCAGGATTATTTTGACCGCTTGGGGTTCTTTAACGCGCACATAAATCTCAGTACGCGGGTGTTCTTTGTTTTCAACCCCATCGAAATGCGGCCATTATGGCCGGGAATCTATCCGCGCCCTCGAGCATAATAGCGCGACACCATGCTATGCTATCACGGTGGTTTGCTTGATCAACGTCCGCGTGCATACATACCGCGGGCTGGCGTACATACATACCACGCAGAAAAACGCTGACGCACCTACCCCTTGCCTCTTACTTTTTTTTTTAACTGCTGTAGTGGGCAGCTGGTATCGACGCAGCACGTACTTATCAATTGAGGCTTGTGAGCCTGCACTAGCTTGACACAAATCCCAGGACGCACCAGAAAATGTTGACGACGGAGTCGCCACCACGGCACAGCAATGTCTCTTCTACGCCGTATACACTGACGTAGTCTGCTTTGCAGGTCTCTCTCAGTTCTCCAGTGCGTTCTGAGAAAGTAGCCTTCAGACAAAGTTATTTTTTTTAAACCAGAGAGGAGTATTATTACGCGCAATGGCTGCTCGAGCTGTTGGCGCCAAAATGAAGCACGGGAACGGCGCACGCGCGCATGCGCTTACCGCGGTACAGTGCGGCCGGTCGTCTGAGCGCGAGCGGCATGGGCTCCGAGATTAGCCGGCGGAGCGGAGGCCATGCGAGCGGCTGAGTTATGTCGCGACTCCCCGCCAGGCGCCCTTTTTCGGCGCGCCACCTATCCAGCGCTGGTCTCTCATGGGAAAAGTGGCGTACGCTGAGCGAGCCGGCTGTTCGCTCGCCTGCTGCTCATTGGCGCTGTGGTATCGTGGGACCACGAAACGAAAGAGCACACGCCGCCGCTTTTTGACTTACGCCGTAATACTGCACACATCCGGACGCATCTGCATTTATCTCTAGACATGAAGTGCGAAAGGATTAACACAGTGCAGTGTCAGTATTACCGAACGGATATCCATTGGATGTAGCAGTTAGGCAGCATACGTATTATCGCGTGCCGATATCATCAAGATGAATTAATATGAGCTGGAACACCGAATTCATTCTAAAAGACAGGTGTGCAAACACGGCACAAGGAGAAGTCAAGACCCCAGACACCCGACTAATAACTGCAAAGGTGCACAAGGCGCAAAAGAAAAAAAACAACGAAATCGTATCTGTGCATGCCCTTGCAATAGCAAACCTATCAATCCGATATGCAAGGGGTGTACATGACAGACTGTTAAAGGACACATGACACCAAATTTAAACCTCGAGAAGTTTGTGTTGTTTGACTTTCCTGTATACGGGGGCACACTGACGATTATTGGTGCGAACATTGCCTTTAAGATGTCTTAATTTGATTTAAAGTAAGCGTGAGTGCTCATTTGAGTTGCTGCACCTTGCAACATCTTGGTATGACATAGATAGAGGCCCCACGTGACGTTCCACGAGTAAAGCAAGTATTGTGGACGTCACAGAAAGGTTTGCGGGGCGCACACAATACGACGACTGGCACCCGGCAAGGCCTGCTGTTCCGCACCCCTCTCGCTCTGTTGTCGGGCTGCTCTCCAGGTAGTTTTCGCGAGGGGCCACGTGCTTAACAGGTTTAAAATACCCTACGAGCACCCACATACTTTCAAGCTCTACCACGCGCGGGGGCCCGATTTTGAAAACCGCGCTTTCAATGTCACCACATCTTGAGTGCACGTGGTCTTTGACACTCCCCTGCATGGGGCGCTAGTTTCTTGTGGTTGTTAGCGAGCGTTTTGAAGTGACGCTAAAATGGTCAAAATTAACTACGCTAGAATTAGTTATACGATACGCTAGAGCATTTACGATTTAACTTAGAGATTACCAGACACAAAGCTACAAATTAGAGTACAAAAGTCACCAACAAAAATTTTGCTGTCAGGGGTCCTTAAGGCGTTTGATTTATTCTTATGCAAATTAATCACGATTAACTCATGCATGCGCTATCACTGCTATCAATATGCGATGCCTCATCACTGACCGCATTTCTTCATTCCTGTACCGCTACAAAAGTGCGCATGCATCCAACTTCGACGTGCACTTACATTCTCGGCAATGTAAAGAAAGATTAGGAGGTGAGCCTCCGGTTAGCGATCTCTTATGTTCAATAATCTCTAACACAGCAGCCGGTCTGTCCCATGTGGAAGCGGCCACAGCTAGAAAGAACCTTATACACCACACCTGTATACGGCAATCAGTGAACTTGTTGATGTGTTTTACAACGAAACAAATGTCGGTCCGCATCCTGTCTATTACTCGCTCATTCTTTCTCTGCGCAGCGGCACGAATCTTAGCTAGACTGTGGATACGCTATCAATGTAAGAAACACTTATACGACACGCTCCTTTTTCCTATTGAATTTCTACAACCATGCGCGAACTTAACAAAACCGACTTCTTTAAATGTTCAGCGACAGTGGCCACTGCATTGCGAGGATACCTACATCTAAAAGATCTAGGTTAAAGATGTAGATGTCGGCCATCGAACCGAATTCATGTTTATTTAACAATTACTTGTAATGTAGTGATATCAGCGAGATGCATCGTATTGCCAGAGATAGTTTTTCGCTTGAGCTTTTATGCACACTCTTGCGCTTCCCGACCGCACTTAGTCGCTATGGCCTTCAAAGGGTAATTTCGTATTGGTCCCGAGTACAACTATACATATCCACAGTGTGGTCACATGTGAGCAGGCAACATGCGAAAACACAACCGGCGTTTGTAAAATATAACATTTGCCGTAAATGTCAACTTTGCTGAGTGCATACTGTCTTGCGCAATCTTTAAATATTAAGCCTGACCTTGTGCTCATCAACAGAGTTGCTGGGTGTTGATTTCGAATGGACACATGATTCACGAATTGCAATGACCGCTCGCGGAATTCGTCTAGGAAACCGAGTTCTACCTTTTGGTTTAATTTATGCCGTAGGGCATGCTGGCGCCAAAAAAATATTAATAATGATGCTTCGGAACCGCTCAGGTGGTCCGACAGTGGCAACACTAGACAGATGGAAATAATAGAGAGTCGTCGTAGTTAAACACGAAGAAGTTCACGACTTATTTACGCAGTAATATGTTACACCTTGTCACATTCACTTGATCTGACAAGTTCTGGCACGCCGTAAGCAGAAAGCTAAAGCGTGAGGCCCGATCGCGCTCGGTGCGGTGACTGCTGCGGTGTACTCACTTTTCCCATGAGTGCTTGCGCGCCTATTGTGGCGCTCGTGTGCTTGAAAAAGATCTATTGATGAACTGCCGTGACATTTCCATGTGTGCCTTGCCAATGCTTCGAGCAAATGATTGTACATGTACCTAACCAGAAACTGTGGTATTGTTTTTGAGGACTATCGGTCACTGCTGTTTCTTACATTTTATCGCTTATTCACTTCATTGTGATTTTATCTGCGGATCTCTTTTGTTGCACTTCGTGCATGTTCTGGTTACGTTATCCTGATGTGATAATGACTGCTGGGATATTGTGTGCCAAAACCACGTTGTGATTATGAGGCATGCTGTGCTTGAGGTTCTACAGATTTTGACCTCTGGGGGTTGTTTAATGTGCACCCAAATATAGTACACGGTATCTGGCATTTCCGTTCATTGAAATGCGAACGCGCTCAAACATGAGCTTTTTGTGTCAGCAGCCTGGTACTGTAAGCACTGTACCGTCATGGTGGCTGGGATGTGATTATCTTGGTCGTGAATGTCAACATTATATGCTGCATCAGTGAGAACCACATTGCTTAGTGGAGACTTGAAATGTTAAAATAAGGTTCCCTTTTCTTTTTGATCTTATGTCAATGGCCCTTGCTGCCTTGTTTCATTTCTGTCGCAATGGGACCTGAAATTGCGATACCACTTGTCACTTTTGTGTTTATTTTACTCATTTACTGAGTTATTCTACCCTGGCTTTCTTTGTTATCAATGTGGTCCTACTCTTGCGTGTATATATTTGGGTCATTCCACGCCAAACGTCCCAAACATTGCGCTCGACCCTCTCTAATTGTACTGTAAAAAATTGTGGACGTTCATATCAGTGCACTATTTGCCCTCGAAAGTATTTCTTGGAAAAAAATTTTTCTTGTCTGCTACAGTGATTTGAATTTTGCCGTAGTGGGTGAAACATAGGTTGTGAAAAAATACTCTAAAAAATACAATACTTTACGGAACGCCTTAAATATCGGCTGTTTACTTGAAAAGAAATGGTACTATCTTATTATCGCCCATTGACGACCACTACTTTGTCTCACGATGTGCTTTGTGGTGAAGCATTGCTGCAATTCTGCGCCCATTTTGATTATTTTTTTTTAAATTCTACGAATATCGCAGACAAAATAGGACTATATCACATGGCTGGATAGTTGGCAGTAAGCATGTAAAAAATTACACCATCTCCCGCTAAAGGGGACCATGAGCCGATGCGAAGCCGGGCCACTTGCACGATCGCGTTCCGTTGGCGTTCGTTGGGCGTGCTACGACCTCGCGTCGTGGAACGCGAAGAGGGACGCTACGCGCGTCGTATCTTCCATCGAACCTGCCATTAATTCTCACAGGGCGAGCGGGGAACGCGGTCGACAGGCGGGCGAGAGGGGGGCACGTAGGAGAGGAGAGAAGGGAGGGGACGCGCATGCGCTCGAGCTCGTCGTGGCGTTGCGCAGGAGAGAATTTCGGCATGTCTAGCCTGCGTTTCAGAGTAAGAGTGGAAAGGGGGAGGGGGAGGCGGTGGAGGGGGAGGGGTAGAGGACAGGGGAATGGTGAGGGGGAGTGGAGAGGAGGTGTGTGGGGAGGATATGCTCATGCGCAGTAAGGGTGGTCATGCCGCACACCACAACCACCACCACCACCACCACCACTGGATTGAGCTCCACCTTAAGATACTTCGCATCTAAAAAGTATTGAAGTCGGTGACTGAGTAGTTTCGAAGTGGAAGGGCCGCAACATTGAAAAAATGTGTGAAATGCCCCACGTTCAGGCACATGTAGAGTGGTGATGCGGTCCAAGTAAAAATGCACGCTTGGTCTCGTTGGGAAGAGTAGACAAAGGAAATTTATTTGTGAAAGGTTAATCGGAGTGTTTTTTGTTTTAGGCGAAAAACAAAAATTTATGTTTAGCGTTCGCGGCGTGCCAGGGCGCGGGCCCGTAAGTCCGCTTCACTGCGCCGCCACTGTTCCTTGGGGCAACGAAGTATGCAGTGGAAGTAGTGGTCGTCAATGGGCGATAATAAGATAGTACCATTTCTTTTCAAGTAAACAGCCGATATTTAGGGCGTTCCGTAACGTATTGTATTTTTAGAGTATTTTTTCACAACCTATGTTTCACCCACTACGGCAAAATTCAAATCCTGTAACAGACAAGAAAAATTTTTTTTCCAAGAAATACTTTCGGAGGGCAAATAAAGCACTGATATGAACGTCCACAATTTTTTACAGTACAATTGGAGAGGGGTCGAGCGCAATGTTTGGGACGTTTGGCGTGGAATGACCCATTTGTTTATTAGAATGGTTATTCTTCTGAGCAATACCAGCAACCATTGTGATAATTCTGATGCATCAGTGGAGCATCTCCTTATAAATGCCCGAAATATGAAGAACAGCGTGTTTGACTTAGTGATCGACTCAAGAAACTTGACAAACGACCACTCTCAATTTGCAAGGCTTGGACCATGGCCAAATCCTAACAATCAAAGACGGGCTATGAGTGCTCTTTGGGTTTTTTTTATTGATACAGATTAATGAACTGCTTACGATTGTCAGGTTCTTTACTTTCATAGCATTGTATTACTGAGAACACTTTCTAGTCATGTCATATGTCCTTGTATGGGAGACTGGCTGTGTGGACTAGTGATGGGCACATTACCAGTAAAATGTAACAGTGTTACAGTTACAGTTACCTAAGCGAAAAAAGTAACCCTGTTACAGTTACAGTTACAGAGTTTCCAAAAGTAACCTGTTGCAGTTACAGTTATTGTGAAAAAGTATCGTCATTACTTTTTCCTTCTGTAATAAATAGTAATAGATCACAAAATAATCAAAACGTGCGAAGGCGTGCGGGTAGTCAAATTGCACGTGGAAAACCCTAGACGAAGGAAACTTATAAAAAGGGGGTCCAACACAAGCAACCCTTGTGTACGCCTCATTCTGTCGCATCAATAAACGTCCTTGAATACTAGAACTGGAAAACGTGGTTGATGCTCTGGTATGACGGCAGTATCCTACGACGTTTATTAACGATGCCCAGAAATGCATGCGAACAGAGAGTGCGTCACTAGTGAAGACGACGTCCCTTGCGTCTATTCGCTATGTTCAAGGTGTATTATACCCTGTTCGGAGAGCTCTGTGTCCGCTGGGCATACAAGCCATTTTTAAGCCTGTTATACCTTGAGACATAGTGTTCGCGTGAAACCCAAAGATCATACACCTGCGGATGATCAGTGCCAATCAGATCAGGGTCATCTAAAAGTACAATGTGGGGATTGTGACGCGACTTACATAGAAACAGGCAGGAAAAATGGGATGTTGCTAAAGCAACCCATGCAACACGTTCTACGACGGGGCTTGCGGAACACTGCTGGACAACAGCACATAGTTTTGACCTAAACAAGGGACTACGCTGGCTCTTGAATGAAGGTAGGGGTAAGAACACCCTGGAATCATGGTTCATTCGCCGCGACGCGTGGGCTTGCAACAACCTGAGGATGCCACCTGCATAGGAGCCGAAACGTCTATGTCATATGTGTTAATAATCGTTGTGTTGGAGTAAACTGTTTTACAATCAGTTCGAAAGCGGTTTTAAAAAATTGCTTCGTTACTTCCCGGTATTACTGGCTCTTAGGCATTTCGCGTGCTGCAGCTTTCTAGCCGCCTGTCAAAGAGATTAGCTCGGAGCCACGGACGAAGGAGACTATAAACTAGGCGTCCTAATGCTCCACCGGTACACCCAAGAACAGAGCTACACGCTCAAGTGACAAAAATAATCATATATTCAGAAAAAAAAAAAAAAAAAAAACCAAAGTACGTGAACTAGGCAAGCTGTTGAGTTGCAACACGACTGATTTACGATATGTAGTTTACAAGTCAACTGTTCCATTAAAAACTAGGGATAGGATATTAAATTTCAGATTCAAAGCGAATCCGAAGCGAATAGTGATTTGGTCAATAATTTCAAATCGAATAGTTCGAATAGTACTCACCACATACAGTCGAACCCGTTTATAACGAACTCGAAAGTGTCGCGAAAGTGGTCGTTATATCAGTAGTTCGTTGTATATGGACTCGCCTTAAAACGTGCGCTTTGCGGCCAAGCTGTTTTTTTTTCCTCTGTGCACTTTTATTAAAGTGCTAACAACCCCTTCGGTGACAAGCTAAGCCTTTTCGCGTCGTGAAGCGACGCCCGCTGCGTGCTCACGAGTGAATTAACCGCCTTTGCAATGAGCTGACACCTTCACCGAAGCGCGGTACCGCGACATGCAGCCGATCGTCCCTGCTAGTTGCGTGCAGCGCGTCACCTACTCGGGTCGCGAGTCACTGCCGGGCCGCTTGCTGCGCGTTTGAACGCGCGTTTGTACGTTCTTCGTGCTGCTTCACTCCGATCCTGCACGGATGCGGCGACTAGCCTCTTCGGTCAACGCGGGCGAAAACAAGCATTTTCCAGCACGCGCACTACACTCTTAAAAAAAGGTTGTAGTACTTACTAACTTCGGTTTACTAACTACTTGTCACATATGTTACTACCCTGTTAGTAAGTGCGGTTAGTAACGGAGGTTAGTACCGTTACTACCCTCGCCGTTACAAACGCACTTGTAGCGGTTACTACCCTTCTCGTTGCTAGCTAGTAAATAGGTAGTAACGGTTACTACCAAAAAAAATTAGTAACCGTGATCCTTTCGCATCACGAGTCTCTTGTTTTTTATAACGTCAAATTCGCGAGCATCAACATTGCAGTATCTCATTAGGTAATTATGCACAGTATGTCATGAATCAGAACAGCACACTATACACATGACAAGGCTACACGGCACGTACAATTCATAACGGTTCCAGGGTAATATATAGCCCTACCTCTGGGTTACGCAGCTGGTGCCGGTGAGCAGCTAGCTTTAGGAGAAATAGTTTAAGTTACGCAACTATATTTATATAGCGTACAATTTTATTAGTGCACGAGGTAACATAGCGTAGGACTTTTATCAAGTATATAACCCTTGGCGGTCCGTTGTCGGGCAGCGCCCGACAACGCAACACGGCCGTAGCGGTCCGCTGTCGGGCCCCGCCCGACAAGGGTGTTCGTGGTTTAAATTTTGCTGTTTTCTCACCGCGAGTCGCGCGCATTTTTTGTATACATGAAGGGCCATCTCTTGAGGAATAAGGGGCTTTGTTTGTTGAGGTTTTACTTTTTTGAACTAGGTGCAGCACTATGATCAGCACGGGCCTAGAGTGTACCCCACTCGCGCGCGCGGTTCGCTGAGAAGCATGGCCACGTTTTCACCGCGTGCGTTTTACGGCGGTGCTTTTAGCGAAAGCGAGGATGACTTTAGTGAGGAAGAGAATACGTGCCCCACCAGACAGTGATGACAGTGATTCGACAGAAGTGAGTGACGAAGACGACGACGGCGGCGTTGGAAAACCTGCAGTAATAACCCTGGCCTGCACAGGGGAATGCTTGAGCGGTATCATACGTTGCCCAAATATCACTAAAAGAGTTGCCTGCAGAATGCAGGAGCAAAAATAAATATCCTGTGCGTTTCTCTTCCACAGCTTGTGTTTTTATCGCGGCGCCAGAAACTGGCGAAATAGTTTCGGACCGCTAGAGCCGGAAAGTGGGTAAAGGTTTTGGACCGCAAGGGTTAGACAATCAATATGTTGGTATATTTTGGGTAATATCACCTCAACATTGCCTAATATACAAGACCCAACACGGGTACTCAGCTTA